>NW_023637594.1:0-175958 GCF_015220235.1 Choloepus didactylus
CAGACCCTCTGCTGCCTCCCCTAGGGACTCTGCATCTCTTCTGGATACTATGAGCATCTGTGCCCAGCACCAGGACCCCACTGTCCATGCAGTCCCAGACCCCCAGGCACCTCCTTCCTGGGGCCCCTGGTGAAAAAGCTGCTCAGGGCTTGGCACCCAGGGTCCTCTGCATTCTCCCTCCCTTGGTCCTCATGTGTATTGTGACATGGCCATGTGCCCATAGCTGCTCCTTCCCCTGTTACAGGAGCCCCTCAGTGAGAAAGGCCCTTTATTAATGTCTGTTCTCTTGGGGCACAGTGGGGGGGCATGGCCCATGGTGTTTGGGGACTGAAAGCCAAGAGGCAATAAGGCTGGGGCCCCCACACTCTCTCAGCATAGAGGCTGCAGTTTGATCAATGGGCAGCAGGGGGAGCTGTGGATCTTTCCCAGAAAATGCACAGGGGAGGCCCACCACTGTGTAATCCCCAAGGCTCCAGGGGTGGGCATTGCTGCCTTTGTTTGCTGATGGAAAGTCAGCTCTGTCCTTCTGGACTCTGGCTTGGAACAGTCTCCTGCTAGCTGCTCTGCAGAGGTTCCATCAGGTGCTTCCACTCTGACCCCTACTGGGTGAAAACATTGAGCTCATCCATAGGCTCCTCTTTCTAAAGTACAGGATCAGACCTCAGTTGGGGTTCAAGGTAGAGCAGAGTTCCCCAGAGGGAAATGGGTGCATAAACAGCCCATTCTCCCTGCAGCTCCCAGCATCAAAGAAAGGTCATGGCAGCAGATCCTCAGCACAGGGCCTCAGAGTCTGTGTCCACCATGGCCTGGACCCCTCTCCTTGTCCTGCTGATGTCTCATGGCACAGGTGGGGACAGGCCTCAGGGACTCAGGGCCTCACCCCAGGCTGCAAGAGCTCACCTGGCCCAGATCCCCAGCAGCTTACCCCTGACCTCTGCTCCATCAACAATAATTGTTTTGCATTTTCCCTCTCCCAGCCTGTGCTGACTCAGCTGCCCCCTCTCTGCATCCCCAGGAACATCTGTGAGACTCACCTGCACCCTGAGCAGTGGCTTCAGTGTGGGGACTTCTGGATATGCTGGTTCCAGCAGAAGCCAGGGAGCCCTCTCCAGTGTCTCCTGGGATTCAAGATAGACTCAGAGAAGCACCAGGGTTTCCCTTGAGCTAAAGATTCCTCAAGTACCTCACGTGATCTGCAAATCTCTGGGCTGCAGCCTGAGGACAAGTCTGACTATTACTGCTGTACATGGCATGGGGGCTCTAAGACTTACACAGAGTTTCAGACTCATGGGGAAGGGAGAGAGTAATCTCTAGATCCCTCTGTTTGGTGCAGTCACCATATCACTGCCAGTGGCCTAGTCTCCCTAAGATGGGTGACATTTATTGACACTGATACAGCAAACCCTTGACTTTACTGGGATGACTGGATGTGAAATGCCAAGGGTCTGAGGCTCTCCCATATGTCACTGACTTTAGGAAAGTTTAGACTGACGTAGCTGAAATCACACCCTCACCTCCACACTTGCAGAAAATACATGGTAGAAACATGTTCCTGTCAGATACAATGAAATGGGCAGGATGAGGCCAACCCACCCAGGGCAGCCCCATAAGCTACAATCATCTGGTTGATTCTGTTAGTGCCAAGCTCACCTGGGGCTCACCCAGGGCTCCAGGCAAGTGAAAAGTGAGATTCAGTCATGTTCAAGAGTCTCTTCTGAGCATGTCCCTCACTTGGTCAACTCTGGAGACGAGCACCAGGCCCAGCTTGTGACTTTGGATGCATCAGCACAGGGCCCTGAACTGAGAATGAGTTCTTGGATGGAGTCTTGATTGCATCCCCTTTTCCCTGCAATCACCACACACATGCAGCATTGAGGCAACCACCTGCCAGAAACTGCACCAGGATCTTCTAAGATAAAATAAAATTCCACCAAAGGGGATTTAAAAAAGCCCCGGATATGGTGAATTAATATGGAAACAATGAAAATTAAGCTAATTTAATTTATTAATATAATTAATAGATTTTAATAAATACAGATTTATTGGGGAAAGTTTACATATTTTCAGATACCCATTTGGAAATTGTTAAGCCCAGGAATATCCAGCAGGATTTTTGCAAATTCATGAAAAATGAGGGGGACATACACCAGTGGATAATGAAAGAAAATTTGAAGCAAAATTAAACAGTGTTAAACAGTTACAGAAACAGAAATTTAATTAACAGCACAGAAACAGACTGATGCATGCAATGCTCTGAGGTAGGATTGTTCAATACAATGAAAATTCACTTCTCCCTCTCGACTACCCTTCTACTTTCTTCTTAGATCTTTCACCATGTCCCATGGATGACTTGGTTCTCTCCCTCCCTCAAGTATCTCTCAAACACAACATCTCAAAGGTTTGCCATCCATGGACCTCCCTTGACTTTTCATGAGTTTGAAGCTCCTAAAATCCTTTCTCTTCCAGAAGGCCACTCCCTCCTTCCCTCCCATGGGGAGCTCCCCACCCACTCATCCAAGCAGGGCCAGTTGAAGGGCACCTTCTCTGAGGAGCATTTTCTAAATGCCCACAAATATTAGAGTTTTTAAGACTACAATCTTCTCTCCCAGTACTTTCCATATTCCCTGTATTATTTATTTCATTTTGAAAAGGCCTCCAGGGTCTTCAAACCAGCACAGCAGCCCCTCATCTGACAGTTGACTGATGGGAAACATGTATTAGCTTTTTCCAGAATCTTCTGTGTTGGTGCTAAGCCCATAGATGTAGTTTTTGCACATGATAGCAACTCCAGTAGGCTTTCTGGAAGTGGAAAACTGTTTGGTAATCAAGAGTGGTGTGTGAGAATCACAAAAGATAGAAGCCAGGCCATTGATGTTTGAACATAGAAAGTGATCTTGGGGGAAATAAGCAGTGGAGCTCTCAGGCCTTTTGGCAATGGTGTCATCCTCCCCTGTGACCAGCAGGGGGTGGTGTGGGACTGCCCTGGGTCTCCTACACTGGGGCTTAGGAAGGACCATTCACTTATATGGGTGGGCCATGGCCTGGGGGTCTGGGCCCTGTGCTCACTGATGGGGGCTCAGCAGCTGCATCTTCTCTGCCTGGCAGAGTCCCGAGCAAGGAGCTTTGTGTCATCTCAGCAGCTGCTTCCTCCCAGGGCTCTCCCAAGGGGCAATTTCTCCTGTATATGATATTCTTAGAGGTACTAATGCATGACTTTATGTTATATACTGTTGAACTGTGTATTTGACATATAAAATATGTACAATATTGATATCAACCTTTGCTTTGAAATTTAGCCTATAAATATTGTTGTATAATTTTCTTTGGTCAGAAATATTTGGACTAAGTAGTGCCACTTGGGTCAGGATTTTCTTCTGTGCCATTTAGCAAATGACTGTTTTTAGTCTACACAACTGGCAACATTCTAAGATCTTCTATTTGAATTAATTAATATGTTACAGTTGTCTCCCTTTAAACTCATGTGGAGTTTTCAGGAAGGCAGTCTAGCAAACTCAGAGCAAAGGCCCTAAGGAAATTTATTTCTCTTTAGAGTAAAAGCCAACATTTCCAGGGTAAACAGTTGAACCTACTACAGGAAATATTGTCTAGTATCTCAACCCTCCAAAGCTTGCAGTTTGGGGACCATAATTTCTGCTTTTTAGTGTGGTAGGTGCATAAAATTGGGCAGCTAAATTTTTAAGTCCCATGTGCCTCCCAAATAAAAGAGCTAGTTATTGTAAATTAAGACTTGCAGATGTGACGTAGAAACTGTCCTGCATGTTTTGTAAAACAGGTGACATTTTCCAACCAAGCTTATGCCATTCAGTTTCCTGTTGATCACAACCTTGTATAAAATGCTGTATAAAACATTGTATAAAATGTCCAAGGGGGGGCAAATGATTATTTTGAGTGCTTTGAATTACTTTGCATGGTCTCATTTGATATAATTAAAAAGAAAATAATTGGTAGAAGAATTATGTTTTCCACAACAAAAACTTTAAATGATTTTTTGATATTCTGTTCTTATGAATTTCATCAGCTATATAAAATGGCTTGCATTCTTGCACACAAAAAATATTTCTTAGATTGAGAAATGGTAAAAGAAATCATTTTAATTATGTAAATTTTAATACAATTAAATACAGTTTAGTAAAAATAAAAGCTCTTTATACCACTGGACCCATTAGAAACCAGAACTTTCTAACAATATGAAAGAAATATTTGCTCAATATTCCAAATTTGCAAGTACAATTCTTTAGCCTTAGATTAATTGTACAATATAAGACATGGCACAATAGATACATAGTCTACTGTGTATTAAAGGACTCCCAAATCCACAATGAAATAGAGCCTGAAAAACTGAATTTTTTGCATAGGTATACTTTGAATCTTTTACATCTTTGACAAAATAACTTTCTATATATGAAAAAATTATATGTAACAAAATAGATGCATTTCAGCTATGATAGCCCCCCCCCAAAAAAAAACCCAGATTTATTAGATGGATTTTTCAAAAGGCTGATGTTTTCTTGTTGATCCTTTCCATTTTATAGAACACATTGTAGCAGTCATGCTCATTTTTCTCCACAGACACTAGGAAAAGCCTCTGGATCTGGGTGTTATAATCAGTCAGTGCATCTGTGCAAATGCTGTGAGTCACCCCCATTCATGGAGCTGCTGAAAGAAGTAAAAGACAATGAATGGAACTATCCCAGCCTCTTGTCAGTCATGGAAGTCTTTGACAAACTTTATTGCACTGTGAAATGCTATTCAATACTTTCTTTAAACTCAAGGAATGATTGCCAAATAGTCAATAATCAAGTAAAAATATCAATTATAACTTGACTGATATTTTCTCATCAATATCTCACTTCATATGAAGGCACATTAAATAAAATCCAAGTGTTGGGGCCAAGCTTGCAGGATTTTGTAAATTGGCTTCATAAATGAAAAAAAAAAAATTGAACCTTTGTTGATGTGGACGATTTAGAGCTGCCTTTCAAGCTGTGCATAAACATTTTAGCTGAGTGTTAATAATAATGAGAAGATGCAAGAGTTAGTGAGTTTACTTAATTTGGGCAGACATAATGGTTTTGAAACCGTTAAGCTTCTGTTTGAAAGTCAGATCAACTCTCCTAGGAAAGTGAACCGATTTTGTCCATGTGACTTTGAATGTTAAAGGAAACAATACTTTGTTACTGTATGCAGTTATTGGAAAAATTTTAAACATGGTTGGTTAAACAACTTGGATATTTACATCTATTTGAATACCAGAAAATTTTCTGAAATCTTAATACAGATCAAGTATTTCCATTAAAAATTAGTGTGCAAATTGACAGGAGAGAAAATATATAATATACATCAAATTTCATAATTAGTGTGACAAAAAGATGGTAAAATATCTAATGAACAACTTTGTATTCATTACATGGGGAAATATTTTTATATATTATGTTTAATAAAATATATAATTAAAATCCATTTAACTCTTACTTTTTATTTTTTCATGTGGTGAGGAGAAACTTCAATTTCAGATGAGGCTCACACCATCTTGCTACATTAGAGGTTTACCTGGCAAAGAAGACTCAGCAGAATCTCAAGTTTTTTTGTATATATAACATCCATATGTGCCATTTTGGTTCCCAAGTGAACTTGGGATTTTCACTCCATCTGCTCCTTCCCTTCTCTGTCAAATATGCTCCCACCCCCTGTGCTCTGAGCCAGGTCAATGAATCTGAGAATCATTGGGGAAAGAATTGATGGGTCACCCACAGGATTAATATCTGGATATTCCCACTCACCACACCCCTCAAATTCTCCTCTCATAAGAATTGTCACATCAGACCTGAACTGGTTTTGACTCCTGACTCTGAAATGTCCTCTGACCTTTCAGTTCATTGAGGAAACAGACTCTTCCTATGGGGTAGATGTGGCTCACCCCACACTCACTTCTGAATCTCCACCTGGACAAGAACACCCTGTGCCTGCAGCAGCCAGAGCAGAGCAGCCACCAGGGGGCAGCAGAGAGCGACCTGGCAAAGCCCCTGGAGTCGGGGGTCCCTGGGCATCAGGGAGATTCCCACATGCAGGGAAGGTCAGTGATACTGAACTCGGACCTGAAGGAGCAGGTGTCCTTTCTCTGCAGGATCATCCTGGACATGGATGCACAGATTCTTCTGTTTTGAGAGTCTCCTCTTTGTCTCTTGAAGAAGTTGTTCCTTTCCCTGTATACAGCTTCTCCTCCCAGCTCACCCAGTTGTGCTAAAACAGTGTAAGTGTCCCTAAAAGCCCCATCCTCCCTGTGGTCCCATGTTTCCCACCTCCAGCCCCTTTATAGCTGCTGCTTGCTTTCCCTGGAAGCAACCTCCACAGTCCCTGCACCTGCTCTGAGTCTGTCCAGGGGAAGCTGTCAAAGGTTATTCTCAATTCCTCAGGAACTTTACATATTGGTGTCTCCTTAAACTTCCCTTGATGTGATTAATTGCATTAAACTTTCTTTTGTATAATGCATTTTCTCCAGCAATTGAAGACAAATTAATTATAATGAAAATGATTTGAGGTGTTCTTGGGAATACAGCCCACTTCATCACTTTATATGGCAGAGAGCATCAGACCTGAGTCTGGCCCTGACTCACACTGGGAACCATGAGGCAAAGAGCCCAGGACCTGGGGAAGGAGTTCACAGCCAAGGCTGAACCCAGTCCTGCCTCAGGGTCCCCAGGAGCACTTGCCAGGAAGCAATTTGACTCTGGCTCTGCCACTCAGGAAGGGGGAGCAGGGGAGGTCACTGCCCCTCTTCTAGTGTCCTCCTGCTGTCACCTGTAAAATAGAGAGGTCACTGCACTGAGTCCTTGAAGGTCACATGAGATGTCATGAAAGCTTCCAAGGGGGGAGCTAGGAAAAACCTGGGTCTGAGCTCCTCCGCAAAGGGTTTGTGGGTTTATGGGTGGGAAACCTCTGGGTCCTGCCTGAGCCAGGTGAGCAGAGGAAGGGCCTGGGGACAGGGCAATCCCAGCCTCACCACTGATTCCCTGCCCACCTCCAGGACACAACCTAGGGTTCTCCCACAAAGATGGATTTTGGGTTTCATGGAAAATGCATGCAGATGCCCCTCTAGGCACTTCGGTGGCCTGCTCCACCCAGGAGGGAAGCCAGGACAAGGACTGAGGGTGGAGATGGGCCCAGACTCCTGGGACCAGTAGAGGGAGGAGGATGTGAGGGGCTGAGGGTGGGTCTGCAGGAGCTCACCCTCCCGTCTCTGTGTCCCTGGGGGCTGATCCCTTCCCTGAAAGCCACAAAGCTCCCTCAGCAGCCACCCAGAGCTTGTGCTGATTTGCATAACCAGAAGCTCTCTCCAGCCAGGGGATAAGAGAGGCCTGGGGGAAAGCAGCCCATCCTTGGGGCCTCAGGGAGCAGAGCTGGGGGCACCTCCACCATGGCCTGGACCCCTCTCCTCCTCACCCTCCTGGCTCACTGCACAGGTGCTGCCACCCAGGGTCCCACCCACTGCTCAGAGCTTTGCTCACTGTGCTGAGAGCCTCAGAGGATGCTGTACCTGGGATAGAGGGGGCAGGTTATAGGGCAACTGCACAGGGGGCAACATGAAGGGGCTCCCTGTAGGGTCACAGGATCCTGGAGCTCAATCCAACAAGGCAGGTGTGGCGATCTGGGGATGAGCCCCTCACTTCAGCCCACATTTCCTTTCCTCTCTTGCAGGTTCCGTGGCCTCCTATGAGCTGACCCAGCCACGCTCAGTGTCAGTGGCCCTGGGACAGACAGCCAGGCTCACCTGTGGGGGAGACAATATTGGAAATAAAGCTGTTCACTGGTACCAGCAGATGCCAGGCCAGACCCCTGTGCTGCTCATCTATACTGATAAAAACCGGCCCTCGGGGATCCCTGACCGATTCTCTGGCTCCAACTCAGGAAACACGGCCACCCTGACCATCAGTGGGATCCAGGCCGGGGACGAGGCTGACTATTACTGTCAGGTGTGGGATAGTGACAGCAGTGCTGCCCACAGTGACACAGACAGATGGGGAAGTGAGACAAAAACCTTTTCCCCTGTCTCAGTCTCTCTCTCCCTCAAACCCCAGGAAGGCTTAGCACAAAACAATGGGCTGGCCTGGCCCAGTTCACCCAGACCTGAGCCTCCAGGCTGCCCTGGCTGCCAAAGGTTACCCCCCTCTGAGTTCCCACCCAGGCCTGTGAGTCTGAAGTATGTTGGGGAAACAGAGCTGGGTTACCCTTGGGAGACCCCAGATGGGGTCCAGGACCAGAAGCACCCACAGGGCTCAGGGGCCCATGAGATGTGTGTGGTCAAGGGGATGACGGGGCAATGGTGGATTTCCTACCCCCTACCTGACAGTCTCCAGCCCCAGGGAACAAGGCAATGGAGGAGACTGAAGTGAACAGAGACTTACATGTCCCTGCCCAGTGGCACCACCCTGGGGGCCCCAAAGGGCTAGTGAGCAGCTGCCAAGATCCCCTGATTTGCTGCCTGGAGACTCCTCCTCCCCACACCTGAGCACACATCCCTCCTGCACAAAGTTCACTTAGAGCAAAGGTCACTCAAGTCTGAAATTGTTTTGAGTCCAAGTCCTCTTCCAGTTTGCTCCAGTGGCCCCTCCCTCCCTGCACTGGTCAGACTGGGCAGAAACTCTCCACATAGAGTTTTCTCCCCTCCTTCCTCTGTTTACTTTCCTGGGAGATGGGGACAAACATCCTTGTCCTCTCTGGGCCTCAGGTTCTTTACTGTAAACTGATCAGGTCATTTATAGTTATCAAGCGGCATCCTCCCACAACCCTCAGAAATCTGGTAATTGAGCAATCCAAAATTTACTAGCACATAGGAGAGTAAACTCTGATGGTCTTAGTAGTGTCTCACAATGGGGGTGGGGGTCCTTTATAGGGTCTGGGGATCTGCATTTGGGTGACTTAAGGCAGGTTGATCATGGGAGGAATCTGACTAAAATTGGATCACACCTGTGACATAGGAGCATCAGATTGGAGGACACCGTGAGCTGTGAGTCTTGATAATTCATTTTAATCTGATAACTGAGCTGTTTGCCCAGGTCTGAACTCCTCTCAGGGGAGAAAGCTATCTAATCTGGACAGTTAGTCAATTTTGAGCAATCTGCTAGAGCAAATAGTGACATTACAGTTAGTTTACATCCATATTCTCCTCAGAAAAAGTTCCCAGAAGTAATAATGCAGACATGTTAAACTGGGATCTCAGTCTTCAGAACCAAAAGAATGAAAAGTGAAAGTGAAAATGAAAGGTGTTAATAATTCCTGGAGGAACAGGGACCTAAACATCCCCAGGTGCAGGGTTGGGAGATGTTGAGTCTCCTTTCCCTGTCCCATGGGAGCTCATCCTATACTTTGATAGAAGGAGCCATGGAAGGGGCCCCCAAGAGGTTGTCTTGGGGGATGTATTGAAGATGAAGGAAATGGACTTCCCTGGGTTCTGGGCTCCCTGGCCTGGCTGTGCCTGGTGATGTGTTGATGCCTGACTTCCTTGGCCCTGGACCTTCTGCTCTGTCTCCTCTCAGTCCCCTCCCTCCCTCTGCAGAAGCCACCTCTGTGTTCTGTGATCCTCTGCCTCCTCTCTCATCTCCATCATCTCCCCTCCCCAAACTGTCCCCAGCACCCAGCTCCTGCCCTCTGCAACCTCCCAGGCTCTCCCTCTGCTCCATGTCCAGCCTTGCATGGGGCCCTGGCCCACTCCCTGTCAGAATTGTATGTTCCCAACAGCAATCACCACAGGGGCATCCAAGCAAACACCTGCTGAGGTTTCAGATGCCTGGACAGGCACAAGGAGACTGGCCTGAGTCCTGGGTCCCTCTCTGATGCCCCATGACCCAGCCCAGCAGGATGTCCCAGCAGGACCTCCTAGCAGGTCCAGTACCACCTAAGGCTCAGATGAGAACCTCTGGAGTGAATCCTTGGGGTTTCCTTCAGGCTGCACTTCATTCCACATGCCCTAGTCTCCTTACATGGGCAATGTCCTTCCTGACCCATCTGGTATTGAACCCTGGTTGTTGTTTCTGTTTATCCCTTGAATTGGATAATCAAGTCAATGAAGAAAAACTCAGAGACAAATTGAACATTTAGAAAAGATTGATTTGTTCATTCTTTCTTTTATCTTGGTTGTAACACTTACAGCATTCTTTTAATTAACAGAGAGTATGAAAGAGAAAAGTCAGAATCATGGGTTAATTTACCCTATTCTTGATGGAAATATCCTTGGTCCTCACATGAGCACATCCATAAAGGTCCTTCCCACCTGCAGGGGGCAGTGTTGCAATAGAATCCCCCTTGGGAAGGCAACATCTGACAGGAAATGGGTCATGAACTCATTTAGGACAAGCTGTGAAACTGCAGTTTGAAGGGGAGAGATCTCCTCCTTCTTTTGAGGACACCCTGTGGGGCTGGAAGAGGGGTCTGGAGAAGTAATCCCCTCTCTCAACATTTCCCTCCTATCTGGGCCCATCTTGGCCATCCTGGGAACCATCTAGAGCAGCAACTAATTACTTGAAGCCAACATATCAAAGCCTCTTCCTTCCTAGGAGCATGAGAGAGGCCTGGGGAGACCTGCCCAGCTGTGGGTTCTCAGTGGTCAGAATTCTGGGGTGTGTCCACCATGGCCTGGATCTCTACCATACTCACTCTTCATTCCCTGCATAGGTGCTGCCCACACTGGACACTGGCCTGGGTCTGGCCACATCTGTCTGGGATTTCTACAGGGCTGGAGCCTCCTGGGAATAGACCTCAAAGCCTCAAAACCATGTCTCTTCTCCCCACAGGATCCTTAGTCCTGGGAAATATGCCATTTCTACAGAAACTCAGCTAGGGCACTGTATCACTTATTTCCAGAGATACCAATGGGACCACTGAGGTCTCTGATCAACTCTGGCCCCATCTAGAAAAACCAGGTACAGTGAGGCTGGCTATGGAGTTGCAACTTCAGACCATGGTTTCACTCTCTCTGTCTAACCCTCAACCCTGCTCTACTTCACACTATTCTGTAGAAAGCTTAGAGGCTGGAATGCTGGGTTCCAGTTCCCAATGCACAATACAGTCCCATTCGGTTTCTTTCCTCTCTTCTTGTCCTCAGTTTCCTGGTCTGTGTCCTGGGACACCTGCCTCCCAGGTCACCAGGGAGGACTCAAGGGATGGTGGCTGTGAGTGGGCTCCATTTGGCACAGAGCTCACTCCAAATCAGTGATGGTTCCAATTTAACAAGTTACTGATGGGATGTCAGGGACACAAGTAATGTCCTCCCACCTACCCTGTGTGATGGGTCTTGAGGGCTTCTCACAGTCAGCTGAGGAGAGAATCACAGAAAGAAATGTTTTAATGGTCACCTGGATATGGGGCATCAGGGGCTGTGTAAGGGGCAGGAGAGTACATGGGAAGTTATTGACCCAGGTGCCTTTCCTGAGGTAAGATGCAGGCATCTGAGGTGTGGGGGAGACCAATGCATCCATCTTCCCAATTCAGAGTTCCCATGGCATGAGGGGGACTGTCTGCACAGACAGGTCTGGTGTGAGTCCTGCTCCATTTACTCATTTAATAAAGAAATATTCATTGAGCATCTAATATGTGCAGAGATCAGACCAGGTGAGTGGTGACACCGTATTGAACAGAGTAGATGGCCTCTTCCTCCTGGAGTTTAGAATATTTTAAAACCAGGATTCAGGGAATCCCATAGTGATGATGGATATCTTCCAAAGGAAGACCCAGCATTTCCATCCAGATGCTCAGCACCCAAGGATCTCTTTGCCTCCTCCTCACTAGCTGGGGGCTCACCAAGCCCCTTCCCCTCTCCCAGGTTCAGCTGCTCCCCTCTGGGCTGCTAGGGAGATTCAGACTGTGGGAAGGAGCACACCTGGCTCTGAGCCAGCCCTGGACACCTGGCACCCGTTACCACTATTAATTTATGCCCATCCTGCCCTGAGCTGTGAGAAAAGCCTCCTTGGAGGGGTGGGGGCCCACAGCCAGGGGCTTCACACACTTTGATGCCCCAGTCCCATAGAGATTGTTAAAACACTGCTGAAATGCCTTGGACATCAAAAATTTTTCATCTGAAGTCTGTGACCATCCCCATTGCTTTTTAACAGATGTACAGTGGAGGCCATCAGAATGGGGAGGCCCAGGCTTTTCCAAATTCTTCTCTAACATTATGAAATTTTACTTCTTTCCTTCTCCTTGACTTTTGTTTTCATCCACAACCCCTAGTGAATTTTTTCTGTTCATATAGCTTTATGTCTGAAAATGTTTTATTCGTATCTTGTCAAGTTCTCTGTTATTGACTGTTATGTAAATTGGATGTCAAAATTTGTTTTATTTTCTATGACAAAAAATATTAAAGATTTTTCTTCCAAAGTTTATGTTATCATTCTAATTATTATAATATTATAACTTCTACATTGTAACTATTATAATTATACTTTTTATAACTATACTAATTATATTTTAGAAACAACTTAGCACTTATATGTTACAAAACACTCTATGTGCTTTGTTCTATAAATTAATATAATTTACTACTAGAATGAGGCAGAGGTTTTGCATCAATTGTGATCTTTTTATAAGGATGCAAGCATATTATTCTCATAAATAGGAGTTTTGTAAAAGAAGCAGCACTCAATTACTTGAACTCCTTCCTCGTTTATGTCATAAACCACATGCTGCTCTGTTGTCAAATGTCATCTGGAATGCTCTCTCAGCTGGCAGCACCACCCAGGACCCTTTCAGTTTTGTGGAAAGCACAGGCCTGGAGAACTGGCTCCCAGAGGATTTGCATGGTGACCTTGGGATGTGCCCCCAGCCCCCCTTATGGAATGAATGACCCACTGCCCTGAAGGCAGAGCCAACCCCTCTGAGTTGACCCCTGGCAGAGCAGAGAAGGGATGGAGGACAGAATGATTGCTGAGGGAGAAGTGACCATCCAGTCAAAGCTGGGACATTGAAGTAGACCCTGAGATGGTGACAGGGAGGAGACGGTGGATTATGGGCTAAGGGGAGGCTGGCTCCACCATGTTTCCCTTGGGACCATCTCTTCTCTAAACCCCAGATCCTTCCCTGGCAGGCCAATGAGGGCTGGTCTGTTACACACCAGGCAGGACCTTCTCTGGGGGTGAAACAGAGGCTGGGGGCACCTGCCCAGCTGGGAACTCAGGAGGCAGAGCTCTGGGAAGTCTCCACCATGGCCTGGACCCCTCCTGCTCCCCTCATCACTCTCTGCACAGGGGCTGCCCCTGAGGCCCTGCCACAGGCTGAGACCCCACAGGACACTCAACTTCTACCTAAACACAGAGCTAAACCCTGGCCAGATTCAGTGGTGGGAACCCCTGGAATGAGTCTGTTGGTTTCAAGCCAGCCTCTCAATGTCTTTCACTGTAGGGTCTGTGACTTATTCTCAGCCAACATAGCCACCCAATGTGTCTGTGGCCCTGGGAGGAATGGCCACTGTCACCTGCCAAGATAACAGCCTGGAAGTGGGTGACATCCACTGGGACCAGCAGAAGCCAGGCTAGGTCCCTGCACTGCTCATTTATGGTGATAGCAAATGGGCCTCAGGGATCCCTGACCAGTTCTCTGTGATGCACAGCCACACTGATCATAAGCAGGGCCCAGGCCAAGAACAAGATTGAATATTACTGTCAGGTTGGATTTTATAGCAGTCAGGAATCCCCCAGTGACACAGGCAGATAGGGAAGTGGGACAGAAACCCTGACCCCAGTCTGGGTCTCACTCCCCCTCAAGCCCCAGGAGGACTGAAGACAAATAATGGGCAGGTCTGGCTCTGTTCACCAGGTCTGAGACCCCCAGGCTGCCCTCTCCTCCTAGCCCTCCAGATGGGTCTCTGCACAGGGTGGACCTGGAGTGGGTCCTTAGCTGGCAGGACCTGGCTGTCTTGGTGTTTTCTGTGCCCTTGGGCAACTGACTTACTCTCTCTGTTTCCACACTTGTAAAATAGAATAATAATACCAATTAAACACATTTCTTCTGGTGTGATGGTGATTGAATGTTTGTAAAGCTTTTAATACTTGGCCAGCCACAGGGAAAGTGTGATCTAAGTGTTTGCTGAGTCTGTTTCCTGAGCCAACTCTCTCCTTCAAGGGTGAAGCTTTGGCTCCTGGGTGAAGAGCCCTAATGCAGCTGGCTGCTTTCCTAGCAACTGGATTTTTCAGCCTGCATTGGAAGAGGAAGAGGTGGAGTAAGGGCATAGGGTGGCCCACCCACCCTTCATGTTGTCTCATGGCCACCAGCTGGATGGATGTGACTCAGGACACAGATGTGGCAGTGAGCTAGAACCAAGGGAGCCACTGGAGGCCTTTGATGCAGAAATGACAAATGCAGCTGGACTGAGCTCATGAGAGCTGCACTGAGGAGAGCTCTGTCTGGACTGGCTCATGGCCCTGCCTGCCATGCTGGCTGCCTCAGCCTTGGAGGCAGGGACCTATGGCAGTCCTCCTCCTGCAGGACAGTGCTGTCTGCTGGTCCTCAGTGCCCTCCTTCCTTGTTTCCTTCACTGCTCTGGTTCTTTGCTGACTACATGGTTTCCCCCTGCCCCCCACCCCTGCCCACCTGGGCTTCCATTTAGGCCCCCCCACTCTGGGGTCTCCTTAGCCATCACCCTAGGCAATTATTTAGATTTAGAGCTCAGCTACTTAATGTTTACTGTGAGTACAGGGAAAAATTGGATACATGTCAAGTCACATAATCGAATTTTTACATAAAAAAGAAAAATATTGTCCTCAAACCACAGAACTGCAGACTCTAGTTGTGGAAGAGACCCTGTGAGTCTGATCCTCCTGCCCCTGATGGGGTCTCAGCACACACAATCCTCATCTCTGCAGGGCAGCACAATCGGCAACCGTCCAAGAGCAAACACCTGCATCCCACAATTTTCAGTCATCGTCATTCTGCCCGCTTCATTCTGGCTCCACTCAGAAGGAAGCTATACATATATTTTTTTAATTACAGAACTTATAAGATTGCAGATAAATCATGCATAAAATACAAAGTTCTCCTATACTATTCCTGAATCATTTTCCCTATTATCCATACTTTGCATTAGCCTGACAACTTTGCTACAATTGATGAAACAGTACTATTATAATTATCCTATCAACTATAGGCCATAGTTTACATTAGGATTTACTGTTTGTGTGGTACAGCCCTATGGTTTTTAAACATTTTTATTCTAATCACATGTCATCCTGTCTTTTTAAAAATATGCTTCATAATTTTGATTGCTGAATATTATGGATGAAAAATTGTAATGACTTTGGATAATATCCTCTTCCTATGAAAGGGTTACTTTTTTCCTCAGCAGACAGTTATGGCTGGTGTGCTTTTCTTTTCTCCTTATTCATAGAATGAAGCCCTTATCATAAGTTGTGATCCTCCTAGATCCTCATCTTATTCCTCCAGTGTGTCCCTTCTGTGTTTCCAATGGAAAGTCCAGTGTTTACCAAGTCCCTTCTAACCTGTTAGTGCTTCAATCTTTATCCACAGTTCCTGTGTCTGCTGTTGTCTCTGTTCAGCTTCTTGGTGCCCAGTTACCATTTTCTGCCCTTTTTTGAAACCTAATACATTTAGGTATCAGCCAATGGCTTGAGGAGGATTCTTTGCACATTTCAGGCCTCCCTCCTTGTTTTCATTTCCTTTTTCTCCTGGGTTTCACCCTTCAATTCCCAGCCACTTTGGCAGCCTGGAACTCTGACCTGTTTCCTTACCCATTTTTCATGGCCAATGTTACCTTAATCCAGAATTTCAAAAATGTCCTGACGGAAAAGAAATGTCAGGATGATTGTGAGGCTCACACCATGCCCTTCCCTTCTCTCAGACATCACAGCCTCTGAAGTCTACCCATGTTGATTATACCCCAGTGCCTTCCAACACTTGTTTAATATATTTTGCCAAGTTTTCATAGTTGTTTTCAGATTGGAGCTCAGTGAACTTGAAGACAAGATGATTGAAACAATCCAGATTGAGGAGCAGAAAGAAAAATGAATTTTAAAAACAAAGAGAATAAGAGGCCTGTGAGACACCATCAAGTGCATGAATATATGCATTATGGGATTCCCAGAAGGAGAAGAAGGAGAGAAAGGGGCAGAAAACATATTAAAAGAAATAATGGCAATAAAAATCTTCCCAAATTTAACAAAAGATATGAACATGCACTTTCAAGAATCCCAATGAACCCAATAGGATAAATTCAAAGAGAACAACACCTAGACAAATAGTAATCAAACTATCCTATGCCAAGGATGAGAAAGCATTTTGAAAGTTACATAAGAAAAACAAGTTATGTCCAAGGTAATCCCAATTAGATTAAGTGCTGAATTCTCATCAGAAACCATGGAAAAAAGAAGGCAATGGGTGAAATATTTAAAGTGCTGAAAGAAAACAATTGCTGAGCAAGAATTATATATCTGGTAATACTCTTTCAGAAAAGATGAAATTAGGACATCCTCAGATAAAGAAAAGGTGAGGGAGCTCACATCACTAGACTCTCCCTACAGGCAATGCTAAAGAAGTTCCTCACACTAAAAGGAAAGAACATAGACAGTGGATCAAAGCAGCACAAAGAAATAAAAACCTCCAGTAAAGGTAATCATATGGTTAATTATAAATTTCAGTTATATTGTATTGTTTTTGTTGGTACGTAAGTCTATTTTTATACTTCTTCCAGGTTCTAAAATGCAAATGCAAAAAACTAATGAGAATTCTATGGTTTTAGACATACAATGTATACAGATATCATTTGTAACAAGTACAAAAAAATGTAGGGTTCGGAGGGGTATAGGAACAGAGTAGGTGTAGGCTATTGAAGTTAACTTGGTATCAAATCAGTTGTGATTGTTATAGATTTAGGATATTAAGTTTAAGCACCATGGTAGCCCCAAGGAAAATATCTGAAAAATATATACAGAAAGCAATGAGAAGATACTCAAACTAGTATAATACAAAAAAATCAAAGAAATATAAAAGTAAGCATCATTGGCAAAATTGAGAGACAAAATTTATGACTTAGAAGGAAAAAAATAGCAAAATTGCAGAGTAAAGTCTTACATGGTAAGTAGTTTAAATGTAAATGGATTCAATGCTCCAAACAAAAAGCAGATATTGGCATGATGGATAAAAAAGCATGACCCAACTATATGCAGTTTACAAGAGATTCCCCTTAAATTCAGACACAAACAGTTTGAAGATGAAAGGATGGGAATAAAATGTACTGTGCAAATAGTAACCAAAAGAGAATTGGGCTAGCTATACCAATACCAGTTAAAATAGACTTTAAATTAAAAATGTAATGAGGACCCAAGAAGGTCACTAGATGAAAAAGGGACAAATTAAAACTGAAGACATAAAAATTAAAATTATATATGCACCCACTGACAAAGCCCCAAAATACATGAAAAAATAATGACAATTATGTAGGGATTAAAGATGTTTCTACAAGAGAAGTAGGAGACTTCAATATACCACCTTCAATAATGAATAAAAGAACTAAACAGAATGTCAATAAGGAAACAGAAGATTTCAACAATACTCCAAACCAACTAGACCTAACAGATATATGTAGAACACATATCCCAAGAGCAGCAGAATACAAATACTTCTCTAATGCAAATTGATCATTCTCCAGGATAAACCATATGTTAGGTCACAAACCCGACTTCCATGAATTCAAAATATTGAAATCATATAATGTATCTTCTCTGACTAGAATGGAATAAAGTGTGAGAAGTGGAAAATTCACATATGGGGTGAAAAGAAGTTGAATCAAAGAAGAAATCACAAGGGAAATTAGGAAATATCTTGAAGTAAATAAAATGAAAATGTAACATACCAAAACTTATGGGATGAAGCAAAAGCAGTGCTGAGAAGGAAATTTATAGTTCTAAATGCTTAAGTTACAAAAGAAGAAATAATTCAAATCAGAGAATTAATTTCATAATTTGGGAGTCTAGAAAATGAAAAGTAAAATTAACCATAAATGAGCAAAAGGAAGGAAATAACAAAGATTAGAACAGAGATAAATAGAGAATTATACAATAGAGTCAGCAAAACTGAAAGTTCTTTGAGAAGATCAATAAAATCATCAAATCTTTAGCTAAACTTATAAAATGAGAGGACATAAAATTAAAATTAGAAATGAAATGGGGGACATTATTGCTGACTCCACAGAAATAAATGGATTATTAGAGGATACATTGAAAAACTGGTAACAATTATATAATATAGAAACACGCAAATTGCCTACACTGAATTAAGGATAAATACATGCTGACAGACTCATAACAAATAAAGAAATAGTATCAGTCTTCAAAAATATCCCAATGAGGAAAAGCTTAGGAGCATATGGCCTCAGTGGTGAATTTTAACAGACATTTCAAGAAGAATTAACACCAATACTGCTCAAACACTTCCAAAACATTGAAGAGGAGGGAACTGTTCCCAAATCACACTGTGATGCCAGCATCATCCTATTACCAAAGCAAGATAAAGATACCACAAGAAAAGACAATTAGTGATAATAGATGCAAAACTCTTCAACAAAATACTAGAAAACCAAATTCAAAGAATTGTACACTGTGATGAAGTGGGATGTATCCCACACATGCAAGTGTTTCAAAATAAGAAAATAAATCTATATGATACTCAAGATTAAAAGAACAAAGGGTAAAAATCAGATAATCATGTCAATTGATGCAGAGAAAAGCATATGTCAAAATTCACCACCCCTTCTTCATAAAAACATCTAGAAAACTAGAATTAGAAAGGGATATTCTGAACATGATAAAGGACATGTATGAAAAACACAGCTAACATCATACTCAATGGTGAAAGACAGACAGTTTTCCCTCTGAGATCAGGACGACTACAAGGATGCCCACTGTCACTGCTCTTATCAGTACTGTTTTGGTATCTCTAGACAGAGCAATTAGGCAAGAAAATGAAAGAAAAGATGTCTCATTCTAAAAGGAAGGAGTAAAACATTCCCTATTTGCAGGCGACATGATCTTATATATGGAAAGATAGAGATATTCATAGGCAAAAGAATGCAGGTGAACCTCTACCTCACACCGTATACAAAAATTAACTCAAAGAGCATCAAAGACATAAATATAGGAAGCATAGCTATAAAAATTCTGGAAGAAAACAGAAGTACCCTCAAAACCTTGTGTTAGGCAATACTTTTTAGACTTCACATCAAAAGCCCAAGAAACAAAAGAAAACATAGATAAATTAAAAATTGCTTTTGTGTATCAAAGGACTTAATCATGAAAGTAAAATGACAACCTGCAGAATGGGAGAAAATATTTGGAATCCACATGCTTGAAAAGTGTCCAGTAACCAGAATTTATAAAACAGTCCTGCAACTCAACAACAAAAAGACAACCCAATTTTAAAAATGGACAAAATCCTGAAATAGACACTTCTCCAAAAGAGATATCCTAATGGCCAAAATTTTAAAATATCTTTAAAATATGCCCAAATTCATTAGTCATTAGGGAAATGCAAATCCAAACCACAATGAGATACCATTTCACACCCACTAGAATGGCAACTATTAAAAGGACAGAAGTTACCAGGTATTGGAGAGGATGTGGAGAAACAGGATGTGGTTAGTTGGATCAAATGTAAAATGGTGCAGCTGCTGTGAGTTCTGGGTTTTGCGGTTCCCCAGAAATTATAGAACTGCCATATGACCCGGCACTATAATTTCTAGGTATATACCCAAAGGAATTGAAAGCAGAGACTCTGACACTTGCACACTGATATTCAAAATGGTGTTATTCAGAATTGCCAAAAGATGGAAGCAACTCGAGTGTCCATCAACAGATGAATAGATAAACAAAATGTGGTACATGAAAAGAATGGAATATTATTCAGCCTTAAGGAATGAAGTTCTGGTACAAGTGACAACATGGATTAACCTTGAAGACATCATGTTGAGTGAAACAAACCAACACAAATGTCAAAATACTGTAGGATCTTCCTGATATGAAATAACTTGAATAAGCAAATTCATGGAGTGAAAAGCCAGGATACAGGTTACCAGGGACCATGGTGAAGTCACAGAATGAGGAATTAATGCTTAGCTGGTAAGAAAGAAAAGTTTTGGTAATGTATGGTGCTGATGATAGCACAACATTTTGAATGTAATTAACAGCCTTAAATTACATATATGAGTGGGGCTATAAGTGAAATCATTATGTTTTATATATGTAACTAGAATAAAAACTTTTAAACAACCACAGACCGTACAACACAGAACCCTAATGCAAACTATGGTATATAGTTAATAGTGCAATTATAATAATATTCTTTCATCAGTTATAAAAGATGCACCACACTAATGCAAAGTGTTGGTAATTGAGAAAATGATGTGGATGAGGGAGGGCCAATATATGAGAATTCTATTTTCTCATGATTTTTCATGAATGTACAACTTCTCTAATTTAAAAAAAGTATAAAAAATAAGCATAGGGGTAAATGGCACTATCTCAGTGGAATAACAGAAAGAAAAGCAACCATTCAACAGAAACTATAGAAGCCAGAACACAAATGGCATCTTCAAAGAGCACGGAAACAAAACAAAAGCACATATTTTGGTACTTGGTGAAAATAGCCTTCAAAAACAAAAGGCAAAATAAAGGTGTTTGGTTTTTTTTTTTATTATTCATTTTATTTAGATATATTCTTGTTCTAGTTTGCTAATGCTGCCAGAATGCAAAACACCAGAGATGGATTGGCTTTTATAAAGGGGGTTTATTTGGTTACACAGTTACAGTCTTAAGGCCATAAAATGTCCATCAGCAATTGGGTACCTTCACTGGAGGATGGCCAATGGTGTCCAGAAAACCTCTGTCAGCTGGGAAGACATGTGGCTGGCATCTGCTCCAAAGTTCTGATTTCAAAATGGCTTTCTCCCAGGACGTTCCTCTCTAGGGTGCAGTTCCTCAAAAATGTCACTCTTAGTTGTCCTTGGGGTATTTGTCCTCTCTCAGCTTCTCTGGAGCTAGAGTCTGCTTTCAATGGCTGTCTTCAAACTCTCTCTCATCTGCAGCTCCTATACTTTCTTCAAAGTGTCCCTCTTGGCTGTAGCTCCTCTTCAAAAGTTCACTCTCAGCTGCACTGAGTTCCTTCTGTTATGTCAGCTCATTTATATGGTTCCACTGATCAAGGCCCACTCTGAATGCATGGGGCCATGCCTCCATGGGAATATCTAATCAGAGTCATCACACACAGCTGGGTGGGGCACATCTCCAAAGAAACACTCAAAGAAATCTAATAAACACTGATAATGTCTGCCCACACAAGATTATATCAAAGATAATGGTGTTTGGGGGACATAATACATTCAAACTGCCACAATTCACATACCATGCAGTCATACAAAACAAATCATACATTTGGTTGTTCACAGTACCATTACATAGTTGTGCATTCATCACCAAAATCAGTCCCTGACACCTTCATTACCACACACACAAAAATAACAAGAATAATAATTACAGTGAAAAAGAACAATTAAAGTAAAAAAAGAACAATGGGTGCCTTTGTTTGTTTGTTTGTTTCCTTGCCCCATTTTTCTACTCATCCATCCATAAACTAGACAAAGGGGAGTGTGGTCCATATGGCTTTCCCAATCACACTGTCACCCCTCATAAGCTACATTTTTATACAATTGTCTTCAAGATTCAAGGGTTCTGGGTTGTAGTTTGATATTTCAGGTATCTACTATCAGCTACCCCAATTCATTAGACCTAAAAAGGGTTGTCTATATTGTGCATAAGAGTGCCCACCAGAGTGACCTCTCGGCTCCTTTTGGAATCTCTCTGCCACTGAAGCTTATTTCATTTCTTTTCACTTCCTCCTTTTGGTCAAGAAGATGTTCTCCATCCCACAATGCTGGGTCTAGATTCCTCCCTGGGAGTCATATTCCATGTTGTCAGGGAGATTCACTCCTCTGGGTGTCAGATCCCATGTAGGGGGGAGGGAAGTGATTTCACCTGCCAAGTTGGCTTAGCTAGAGAGAGAGGGCCACATGTGAGCAACAAAGAGGCATTTGGGAGGAGGCTCTTAGGCACAATTATAGGGAGGCCTAGCCTCTCCTTTGCAGCAACAGTCTTCCCAAGGGCAAGTCCTGTGGTAGAGGGCTCAACTCATCATACCACTAGTCCCCTATGTCTGTGAGCA
The DNA here is from genome assembly GCF_015220235.1 of Choloepus didactylus. Classification (NCBI taxonomy): domain Eukaryota; kingdom Metazoa; phylum Chordata; class Mammalia; order Pilosa; family Megalonychidae; genus Choloepus; species Choloepus didactylus. Next base: position 22,231 of record NW_023637594.1, read on the forward strand.
CATTAGCATCCATCAAGGTGGGGCAGCCCAATACCCCTGCATTCTCCAGCAGCTCCTCAAGGGGTCTCTGCATATTTTTTCCTTGTTTTTTTTTTTTTTTTTTTAACTTTTTGTAAGTCAACTGTATAAAAAATTAAAAAAATTAGAAAAACATACAATAAAAGAACATTTCAAACAGACCATAACAAAGGAGTAAGAAAAAGACAACTAACCTAAGATAACTACTTTACTTCCGACATGTTCCTACTCTATCCCAAGAAAGTAACCTAATATAGCAACATTTCTGTGAACTTGTTCCTACTATACCCATCAGAAATTAAAAGACCATAGTCATTCCTGGGCATTCCCAGAATGTTAAATTGCTTCACCAATAGACCTGCACTGCAAGAAATATTAAAGGAGCTTTTCAAGCTGAAGGGGAATGAATCCCAATTGCTGCAAAGCATCAAATGAAAGAATGAAGAGCACCAAAAAGGGTGAACATATGGGTAAACATAAACAGCTATTGACTGTTTAAAACAATATTAACAATGTCCTGTAGGTTTTATAACAATTGTAGAAGTAAAATACAAAACAATAACACAAAGGAATAAAAAGGGTAAATTAAACTGCTGAAAGATTCTTGCAATATTCAGAAAGTAGTAAAAATACTAATTTAAGGAAGTATGCTGTATAAGGATACCTACTGTGACCAACATAATAAAAGAAGAATAATAAAGTTTATGACTAAAATGCTGTCCTAGTTTGCTCATGCTGCAGAATGCAAAACACCAGAGATGGATAGGCTTTTATAAAACGGGGGTTTATTTCACTACACAGTTACAGTCTTAAGGCCACAAAAAGTCCAAGGTAACACCTCAACAATCGGGTACCTTCACCGGAGGATGGCCAATGGTATCCGGAATACCTCTGCTAGCTAGGAAGGCAGCTGGCGTCTGCTCCAAAGCTCTGGCCTCAAAACGGCTGTCTCCCAGGACATTCCTCTCCAGCAAGCTTGCTCCTCCTCAAAACGCCACTCACAGCTGCACTCACTTCCCTCTCTTTGAGTCAGCGCATTTATATAGCCCCACTTATCAAGGCCCACCCTGAATGGGCGGGGCCACGCCTCCATGGGAACATCTCATCAAAATCATCTCCCACAGCTGGGTGGGGCACATTCCAAGCAAATCCAACCTGCACCAAAAACGTCTGCCCCACACAAGACCACAAAGATAATGGCATTTGGGGGACACAATACATTCAAACTGGCACATATGCTAATACAGAAAATGAAAAAATAAAACATAAATAACCTTGATTATCCAAGAAAAGGCAAAAAAGGGGGGAAATGGAATAAATAGCAAATGGGAAAAATAGAAGATAAATAGCAAGAAGGTCGACTTGAAAGCCACTATTTTAAATTACATTAAGTATAAATGGACTAAACACACCAATTAAAAAACCAAGATTGTCATACTGGATTGAATAGGAGAGAAATACAACTGTACACTGTTTCCAAATGAAACACTTTAGATATGAGGAAATGTTGAAAGTAAAAGAATGAGAAAAGATCTCATGTGTACATATGAACCAGAAGAAAGTTGGGGGAGTCAACATAGTCTTTAAAATTACAAATATTACTGGAGTTAAAGAGGGACAAACACACAAATATTTAACAAAAGAAAGTTGTTTTGGGGTTATTTCCCAATTCTCTGTTATGAACTTCATTCAAAAGAATTTTGAGCATGATGGACTATAAATTTATTTTCTATTATCATTAGTTTTCTTTTTAAATGTGGTCACATCTTTAATCATCTGTCTATTAAATTGATGTTCCAAATAAGGTAAAAGCCTATCCAAAATACAAATATGAAATGATTTTTAAAAATTCCCTTTAATATCCTACAGCTCAGTACCAAGGAAACAAGCCACTGAAGATGCACAGATGGCCCATAAGCACTTGAAAAGATGCTCTTCAACATTAGTCACCAGGGAAATGCAAATCAAAGCTGCAATGAGAAATCACTTCAGACACACTAGGAGAGCTATTTTCAAACAAACAGACACAAAAGATAAAAAATATTGGCAAGGATGTGGAGACACTGGGACTCTAATTTATTGCTGTTGGGAATGTAAAATGATGCATACATCATGGAAAACAATTTGGTGGTTTCTCAAAATGTTAAACATAGAATTACCATATGATGCAGTAATTCCACTCTTGGTATATACTCCAAAAAATTAAAAACAGGACTTCAACAGTTACTTACACATCAATGCTTATAGCATTCTTAATAGCCAAAAAGGTGGAAGCACACCAAATATCCATTAGCATATGAATGAATAAAAATGTGATGCATAAACACAGTGAATATTATTCTGCTGTAAGTAGGAATGAAGTTCTGATTCACGCTACAGCATGGATGAACCTTGAAAGCATAATGCTAAGTGAAAGTGCCAGACACAAAAGGATACACATTGTATGATTCTAGGTACCCAGAATAGGCAAATTCATAGAGACAGGAAGTATAATAGAGATTTCCAGGGTCCTTTCCATCAAAATGAAAATAATCTCCTGAGAATCTATGAAGACCTTAGATTAGACCTGAGATCCCCAGTTCAGGAAGGGCACATACAGGTTATTTCCTATTTCTTTCTTCATAGTTCTTAACACCAATGTGGTCCAATGAAATACATCCATCTAGAAAGTTCAGGAGGGATGATCTCAGAGGCAGTCATCAAAACCTACCTACAAGGTAGTTTTTGCTCACTAGAGGTAGCTAAGAGCACCATAGAAGGATAGAGAATAGGCTTTGAGACAAAGAGACAAGATGTAGTCTGAAATCCACTTTTATTGCTTAATAGTTGGGTGATTTCAGCTCTGTTACATCTGTAAACTGGAGACAACACCTCCCTTGAAGCAGCAAAGCATGTGGCATTGTCCTTGACATGCAGCAGGTCCTCTGTCAATATTAGCTCCCAACCTTGTGGACTCTGTCTCTAACCTTGTAAACCTGGCCTATGAGTATCTATCCTAAGCCCACCTAGAGAAGCATGTGTTACGGACTTGGGGCTCAAACCCCTTCCTGAGAGGAAGAGAGATGAACTAGGAAGCAGAGAAGAGGCCTGCATTCTCCAAGTAGAGTCTGCATACAGGAGTTATGCACCCATAAACTGGGAGACCCTGCACCCCTCCCCCCATGGCTTCAAGACAAAAATTTATCCCTAGACATTTTATTCTCCTAGGTGTTATTGTATATGGAATATTTTTCTTAAATTCCTTTTTCGATCATTCATGCTAATGAACAACTGATAATTTTCATGCTGATCTTATGCTCTGTAATTCTGCTGAAGTTATTTATTAGTTCTGGTAGCTTTCTATTAGAATCTTTGGGATTTTCTATACATAGGGATCATGTCATCTGTACAAAAAAATAGTTTTACTTTTTCCTTTCCTATTTGTATGCCTTTTCTTTCTTTCTTTTGCCTAATGTCTTTGGTCAGAAATTGCAGTACCATGTTGAATATCAGTGCTGACAGTGGCCATCCTTGTCATCTCTGTATCAATAAGAGAAAAGTTTTCTGGTTTTCAACACTGTGTTTGATATTAACTTTTCATTTTTCATAAATACCCTTTATCATATTGAGAAAGTTCCCTTCTACACCTATTTTTCTCATTGTTTATTTTTCATTAAAAGCCAAATAATAACATAAGCACTTATTGATCAAGTACTTTCACAGAGTCTACAATGTGCGAGGCTCTGCATTAAGTAGTTTACAGATATTAACTCCCTGAATCATCACACCCTAAGAAATGCATTAGTATCACCTTGTTTTACTGATGGGAAACTGAGGCACTGCGCCCTGGACAGCACAGCTGGTAAGCTGCAGAGTCAGCTTCCAATCAGATGGTCTGTCTCAAGTGACTCTTCTTGAACAGTGAAGCCTGTAGCTCTCTCGTCATGCGGTGACAAACATGACAAGGCTGGTTGTGTTGGTGTCTATGTTCTGTGTATACACATTTTTATCCTTTGGATTGTTTTTTCATATGTGCCAACCTACTGAAAAGTTATTTCTGTGGTGCCTGGGCCTCCAAGGCTTACTCGGCCTATGAACAAAGCGTCTCTTCTGCCATCTGGTGGCAGGAGCTGGGCAGGACACTTCTCTCTCCCCACCTGCAGGTGACAGGTAGGGCTTGCAGATCATGGTAAAAGCAAGCAGAAATGATTCTCATCCATTCTGATAACTCCAGGGAATATGCCAGGAACGTAATCATTTTTAATGGGAGGCCAAAGTAGCACTCATTCATTCAAAAACCTTCATTGAATATATAGTGTGGGACACAGTTTCATTTATTCCACAAATATTTATTGAGCTCCTACACTCTGTTCTTGAATTAGTGCTCAGGACCTAGAGATCCCAAGAAAGAGGAGTAAAATACGTCCCCTGCCCTCTAATTTCTTACATAATGTAGACTAGAGGGGGACTTCTAGAACAGGTTGCATGCTGACAGGAACACCCTTGTATGGGTGACTGTGGGGATAGTGATGAGCACAAAGTGTTATGGAAGTGGGGGAGAGAGGTTGGCCACTGACAGGACAGGGATATCCCAGCCATTCCAACAAAGGGAGGCAAAAAGACTAAGTTCAGATGGTAAGGATATTTGGTAGTGGGAAGGTGGAGAGCCTGTCAGACTGTTTCCACATAAGGCAAGGTAACCATCTGAGAAGTGGGAGGAAGGGGAAGTACCAGAAGAGGCCTGGAAGGAAAGAGGCAGCATGAACCAGCTGTTCTGGAGAAGGGGAAATGTACATACTAGACACTGTAACGAGGTGATACCTCTAGAAAGCCGTCAGTCAGCTTGGCTGAGTGCTGTTCTCCAGGAGTGTTTAGGCACTTCAGTAAAGGTGAAAACTGTCAAATAGTTGGGCCTAATCAGGTTGCCTATGTTGGTGAACAGTCTATGTACACCTGAAAAGAATGTGTTCTCTTCTGTTTTGGAGTAGAGTTTTCTATAAATGTCAAATATATCCCACTGGCTGATGGTGCTGTTCAGTTCTTCTATATCTCTGCTGATTTTCTGCCCTGTAGAGAGGAGGGTTGAAGCCTCTACTATTATTGCTGATTTGTTTATTACCCCTTCCAGTTGTGCTAGTTGTATTTCATGCATTTTGAAGCTCTTTGGTGCATTTAGGATGGTTATGTCTTCTTGGTGAATAGACCCCTTTGTTACTATGTAATGTTGTTCTTTGTCCCTGGTAAGTTACTGTGTTCTGAATTCTAATTTGACTGATATACATATAGCCATTCCAACTTTCTTTTGATGTATGCCAGAATGATATATCTTTTCTACCCTTTTATTTTTTATTTTTTGAATTTTGAACATTTTTAATAAATATATATCAAGAAAACCTCACTTTATTACAAAGACAGTCATATACAAACATCTATCATCTAAGTTTTGAACATCAAATATTTATCAAATATTGAAAATAAATAACAAACATTACTAGACTATTTACCTGTAACATCAGAATATGTTTTTAAAAATTGGTCTTTGTGGACAGCTATCCAAATGATGATCCTACTCATACACTATATGAAATTGACCTATTTTCAATATTAACAGCAATAATTTTAAAAAGCTTTTATCTTGCAGAAATTGGGAGGACTTACTTATTTCCTCCATTTGTCATTTGGTTCCTGTGAAATGTTGTTTAAGGAGGCCCAAGTCAATTAGTAACCTTGGAAACTGGAATACTCTTTAGCAGGAGACGTTAGCTGGAGTGCAAGGAAGGATGGTCAAGGGACACTCTGAACACTCTTGCAAATTTAGAAATTAAAGAAATTATTGAGAAAACTGTTGGCCAAATACACAGTAACCATTACAGATTAAGTCCCATTTCTCTAAAAGAACTTTCCAAAAACTAAAATCTTTACATTACTTAGGATAAAACCTTATTGATCACACTATTTATTAACATTGTGCTTTTTAATCATCAGCAAAAGTCATATTAAAAAAACATTGCTTTTATAATCTAAACAAGTGAAATGATGCAAAATGGATTAAAGTGTAATGCATGCCACTGTTTCATGAACTCCATTGGACAACCAAATCAAATCAAACCATACCAAACAACCCAAAACCCAAAAGAGCCAAATGCTAGCAACAAACTGTTGCCTTTGAAAAAGCTCAAACAGCTAGTCTGGTTTCTTACAGATCTCTCTATCATTTTTCCCATGCCTTTCCAAAACTGCCAAATTCAAAAGCAACTGGGCATGAAAAATAAGGGAAGACTAGAGATGTTGAATCGAAAGCTGAATGCAATAGTTCAAAGTTAACAGTTTTTAAACAATATTGATCCACTCTGGTTTTTCTCCTGTTCGTTAAATCCCTGCTGTAACTCTGATTTATCCTTAATTTTCGCATTAGCAAATATTAAGATAAAGGCAAAAAAATAGCCCTGTGTAAGACCTCTCTAAAAGCCTCATCACCCATCACAGGCAAGCCTGGAACTTGCACGGATTGCCCTTTACATGTTTTATTGATTGTTGCCCCTAGGCAGCTGTATCATTATGTAACATCAATTTTCATCTGTCACACTGACTGTTAAATACAAATGTTTAATGGCAACATGAAGCTATCTCATCAAGCTCCCTGTCTTTTGTCTTATTCAGAAGAAAATGTACTGTATATAGAGAAGAAGCAGACATCCTTTGCTGATTATATTGATTTGCTTACTAAATAACTGCCTAATTAATTGGTAAATATGTTTAAATTTCTTAGCCAGTAACAGGCTCCTTGGAGGGCAATGGGAATATCACAAGAGCACATTGTCCCCCAATCAAATCTACTAATCTTCTCTGGAAGAAAATTAAGATACACTTTTAAGCCTTGTTTTCTTCATAAAATCACCACATTTATAAGCTTGCTGATGCCTATTATACAGATGTTTTATGCCATCTGCTCTCCAGCTATGAAAGCAACATGGCACGTTCATGGCATAATTTTATCAGCTGTACAAAACTATAAAATCCATTCAAAACAAAATTTATAAGAGCTAATTGATCATGCTGTGCATGCTTCAAAGTTTCAGTGAAATGATGACCCATATTTTACTTCCTTTGCTGCAGCACAATTTGTTACTTGGTGAAGGCTCCTTTTTCCTTAAGGACTTTTTCCAAGATTTGCTTATACTGTTTTTTTTCATTACACCCAGTCTCAAAATAATCATAAAATTGGCCTTTGCACTTGAAAGCAAGGTCCTTTCCCACAGGTTGTGGCTTAGGAGGCCACCATCCCTGTCAGTGTTAGTACTTGTTTTCTCATCATTTAAATTAGCCTTTTCCTGAACACCAAACAACCTGACATTGGTCACTAATATTTCATTGGCAAGTATCTGGCCAACACTCTTGTAAATAGGTGCACTGCCTACATCAAAATCCACCTGGTGGAAACAATCTGGTAAAGGCAGAAGGGGAGAGGATGAGGAGGGGGAGGAGGGGGAGGAGAAGGAGGGAGGGGGAGGAGGAGGAGGGAGAGGGAGGAGGAGGGAGGAGGGAGGAGGGAGGGGGAGGAGGTTGTGGAGGCACCTCTGACATTAGCATTGACGGAAAGGGGGAGAATTTACATAGCCACACCACATTCTTGGTAAAAGCAGTAGGCATGAAACTTCACACTCCTCTTTGGCCACCCTTGGTCATTTTCCATGTGGACAGTTTTCAGCCATAAGCCATTCTCAGGCAGAGGCACCATTGAAAGAGCAGGAAGGAAAGCACCAATTACTCTGCATAATTACTCCATGGATCTTTTTCATTAAAATGTTTACAAGGACAGATCTTTGGAGGTATATTTCAGGATCATCGATAAGCTTTAGTTTTTCTAAGGACATAATGAAGGATGTGTGCTAATTCCTCAAAACTGAGATGGTTTTATGGTTACCATCTGAGTGGTGGGTAAAATCCTCTTCTTCCACATTCTTCCCCTTGAAGTATGTGATCTTGGATGTTATAGGGTTTGAGATTCCCCTGTAATGTGATCTGGCCAGTGGGGGGCAGGCTCTGGGGTCTCTCTGCAGAGGGGCCTGGGTGGCCCTGTGGGGCCCAGGCCTCCGTAGCTGTCAGCCGTGCTCCATAGTGTCTGGTACTGGCAATCTCAGCAGCTCCTTCTGAGACAATGGGCTCGCAGACTCTGTTCATGGACAGAACCACAGTCATTTCTGACAGCCTCAGATCATGGAGTCAGCAGGGAAGCGGTGGCCACAGAGCTGGAGCTGCTGCTTGTCTGCTCTGGGGTCAGCACCAGCCTGGCTCCCTGTACACTCACAACCAATCAGTGGTGGCAGCTGGGGCACAGTGGGCGAGGGTACCAGTGGGTCGCACTGCTGAGTTTGGGGTGCTGTGCCACACTAGCTGCAGACAGTGATGGTAATGAGCAGCTCTGTCTAGCAAAGAGCCTGTGAAACCTGTCAATCCTGTTTGCCATGTCTCCAGGGATTTCCAAGGAGAGGGTCTGCAGGATGCCGGGGGAGAGAGAGGGAGCATGACAACGGGACCTCTCAGGCTCCTCCCCCCCTCTTCTCCCACCTCTGCCACAAAGGGGGAGGGTGTTTTCCACTCATCCCCAGGAGTCCCAGGCCTGCCTGAGGTTCCCTGAGGTCCCTCTGTCTCCCCTGCAGGGCTTTCCAGTTTCCATCCACTCCCATAAAGTATGCCCCTGGAGATGCCCTCCAGAAGGTGCTGGAACCTGCCACCAATGCCACCTGATGCAGGCATGAATGGTGCAAACTCACCCAAACAAATCCTGACCAGATGGCACCCTGCTTAGGGCTGGATATCAGGGAGGCCCCCCAGTCATTCTTACACAGACAGACAGACACACTCAGTGCCAAGGGCCCATTTCCCACGGGAAATCCAGTGTCCAGGGGCCCAGCACACACCTCTGGTGCATGTGACCCTGTTCTCACAGGCTGGGCCATGGGTCCCCACAGGGTCCTTGGAGTCAGAGCTCCTTGGCTCCCCCAGCTCCCTCATTAGTTCCCCCAGCACCCCCTCCTACTCAGTGAAACATGCAAGGGGTGAGGTAGGTGACAATTCCCACCAGACACCAGTGGGGACCCTGACTCCACTCCAAGGGAGGATCCCAGGGCACCTACAGCCCAAAGTCAACCTGAGTCCGGGGCTGCCTTTGTAAACCAGGGGCCCAGGAGGAGATGACAGAGCCACCTGAGGCTGGTGTGGCCACATGGCTGTCACAGGGTGTGGCACCCCCTACCCAAAGTGCAGCTGCTCCTCCCCAGGCTGGGGCTACTCTTGGGGGTCATGGCCCTGTCCTGGGGCACACACACTCTGATTTGAAGTTTCTAAAAAGAAAATCCAGCTCTGTCTACACAGTACCTGAAAGGGGAAGAAGTGTCTGTAGGTGCCAGATTGGAGGCTGGGGCCGGGGATGGTTGGAACCACCATGCTGTGTGCACTAGAGGATGTGGAGCCCCAGCTTAACCCTCTAACTCAAGGTCACGCAGCTGCAAGAGCAGGGCTCCACTGGGCCTGGGCCCTGGACTCCCCCACATCCATGTGCTGCCAGCTGGGTCAAGGTCTCACTGTGCCTGAGCTGCCCCTGTGGGGACCTCCCTGTCCCCACCATGTGCCTTAGCCTGCATCCTCCCACCAAATCCTCACTGTGACCTGCAGGGGGGAGAGCTCAGCCCAATCTGCAGAGTGGTGGTTTCCCCCTGGGGGTGCTCAGGAGAGCTGGCTCTGGGGAGCTTTCAGGGGCCAGGGCCTTCCTGGTTGGGGCCTTGGGGATGACACTGGGCCCTTTGGCATGAGAAGCAGAGCAGCTCAGGGGCCCTCCTGAAGCAGCCCAGCCACTGCTCCTGCTCCCAGTGCTGGGCTTGCCCCCCTCCCTGGGCACTGCCGGGGCCTGCAGGGAGCAGCCCTAGGGAACCACAGTCCACGCAGCATCAGCATCAGTGCACAGGGCTGTTCACGCACCTCCTTGCCAAGTGCAGGGCCTGTGGAAGGCACCCGGGAAGGCACCGGGCACAGAACTCACCCCTCAGCATGGGAGGGCCCTGTGGCCTGCAGACTCCAGAGGGCTCCGGGCACCCATGGCTGCGGAGGGCCCCACAGAGAGATGTGAAGTCCTCACCCCAGCCAGCAGGGAGAGGGAATGCAGCCAGGTAAACTGAGGTCTGACTGGAGCTGGGGGGCCCGATCCCCTGTGCCTGTTGCCATCTGGAGAGGAAACTTGGACACAGAGGGGCAGACACAGGGGGCGCAGCCCTGTGATGATGAGCCAGGCAGGGGACACCACCTCCAGGTGCCAGGGGAGAGGCAGGGAGCAGACTGTCCCCAACAGACATCAGAGGGGCTACCGCTCTGCAGGCACCCGGGGTGGACATTGGGCCCCCAGGACTGGGAGGCTGTGCACCTTGGGTGTTTGGAGACCCCTGGTTTGTGCAGTTTTGGTCATCATGCAGCCCACAGAGCCTAAGGCAGGATGAAGGGGCTAAGGACACCATGGCCGAGGTGGTGAGGGTCTGGGGCCCCTGTGAGGGCACTGACATGGCTGGAGAGGTCAGAGGTGATGATGGCAGTTCTGTCTGGCTCTGAGTTCCAGGTGCCACACAGACACTCAAAGCTCCAGGGACTGACCATGTCACACACAAACATGTCAGAATCTCAAAATTTAGAAATAACTGTTACAACTCATGAATAAACGTGACTGCTGTAAGAGATTACAATCTAGGAACCTTTACATAAGCCTTCCCCTTCTAGTCCATGCTCCCAGATTCAATTTTCAGAGTTTACTCATTGTTATTAGTCCATTTTAGTGAGGTATTATAATATTTTTCTTTTCATTTCTGGTTTATTTCACTCAACCTAGTGTCCTCATGGTCCATTCACTTCATTGCATACCTCAACTTTATTCCTTCTTGCTGCTCCCTCATGAAAAAACATTCTTGTTTGTACATTTGATCACAATCATTGACCACTCTAGGGTTCACTAAATTATACATTCTCAGTCTTTATCTTCTGTCTTTCCTTCTGGTGTCACACAGACCCCTAACCTTCCTCTTTCAACCATATTCACAGTCATGTTTGTTCAGTGCACTTACAATGCTGTGCTACTATCACCCAGTATTGTGCTATCCACTTCTAGATCTACACAATCAACCCTCTAGAACATTCTATATTCCTTCAACATCAAAAGTCTGATGTCTACCCTCTTTCTATTTCCCAATACCTTCATTTCTACTCTCTTCCCCAAGCCTCTCTCCTGCCTTTTCCCATCTGTCTGTAGCACTCCCTTTAGTATTTCCTGTACAGGAGGTCTCCTGTTCACCAATTCTCCCAGTGTCTGTTTATCTGTAAATATTTTTAACTCTCCCTCATTTTTGAAGGACAGTTTTGCTGGATATAGGATTCTTGGTTGGCAGTTTTTCTCTTTCAGTATCTTGAATATGTCATGCCACTGCCTTATTGCCTCTGTGTTTTCTGCTGAGATGTCTGCACTTAAGTCTCATAGAGCTTCCCTTGAATGTGATGGATTGCTTTTCTCTTGCTACTTTCAGAATTCTCTCTTTGTCTTTGACATTTGAAAACCTGTTTAGTATCTTGGAGTAGGTCTATTTGGATCAATTATGTTTGGGTGTGCTGTGCTTGGCCCAGCATTCTCATCTCAAAGGCATCTTCTGGGGCGAGGGGCTGCCAGCAGCAGGCACAGATCTGCCACCCTCTGTGGCAGGGCCCAGCAGAGATAGGCAGGGGCCCGAAGCTGGGCTCTGCTCTCAAGGGGTTACCTGGCTTGGTATCTATCACCTTGGCTCTCTGGACCTCCATTTCCCCAAATGTACTTGATCTAGCTGAGCCAGAGAGCCCTTGTGGTTCTGGCTCCCTCCCCCTCCTGGCACACAGTAGGTGCTCAGGAAGCATCTGTGGATGAAGAAAGTAACCTTGGGGCAAATCACAGGGGCTGCCCTCCAGGCCAGCTCCAGCGCCCTCTCAGCCATCCCACCCCAGCCAGCCAAGGACACAGCTGCAGTCCCTGGCTTGCCTCCTGACACCCATTCCACACTCTTTGCTGGGCATTTGGGAGCCATGCTTGAACTTGATTTTGAAGTTCAACTTGTGCAGAAATGTCTTGAGGCTCCCACCAGTCTCCCTGTGCTGGGACCTAGGGTGACCCTCTGAGTGGCACACCGATTCCCCTTGCTCTGAGCCTGGCCTGGGAGGAAACTGGGTTGGAGACAAAAAGCTGCCCTTCCCAGCGGCAGGAGGGAGCCAGTGGCAGGAAGGTGCCTGCTTGTGGCACCTGGGGCAGGAGGGGAGAATGTGCCCAGGGAGCCACGCGCTGGGGAGCCAGGCAGCTGGCCTGAGGGATGTGGCACTTTGGGGCCAGGAGGTGGGCGTGTGCGGGCCCCTGCCTGAGTGTGTTTCCAGGCCCCTGTGCCTGTTTCAGAACCCTGGGCTCTCCCTCCATGTGCCGCCGGCCCTGAGCCCTCCATGCAGCAGCCAGCTCCTGGGCCCCGGTGCTCCCGCCTCTCCGGAACCCTGGGGCGAGGCAGGGGAAAGGGGTCCCCAGACCAGCCAGGGGGCCCGAGGCACAGGCGCCCAGCTCCGGGCAGGCTCTGCAGGGAAGACCCCGCGCGACTAGGTGGAGCCCGACTCGCTGGCTTCAGCTGGTCCTGCAGGCGCACCAGACGGGGACGCTGCAGGGCTCCGGGTTCCCCGGGTGCCCCCCTCCCCCCCGCGACACGGACGAAACGCAGACGCCGCGGGGTAGGGGCCGGGGCCGGATCCGAGCCTTCACCGCCGGCCCGGGCAGCCCGGAGTGGCCGCAACTGCATCGCGCTCCCGGCCCGCCGCTTTCCGAGGGGCCCGGACCACCCGAGCGCGCGGGCGTCTGCCAGGCCGGGGCAACGGGGCCCGCGGGAGGCCGGCGCCGCGTTGCCACACTATCGGTAGGCGCCACCGCCGCCTCCGCTGCCGCCATCACCCGGCGGCCCCGGGAAGCTCGCGCAGGGCCTCGTCCTGGCCTCGTCGCTGCCGCCACTGCGCGGGCTCCGGCGCCCACGGCGAAGCGGGCCTGGGGACGGCCACCTAGGGAGACGGTCCGCCATCCCCCGGCGCGCCAATTCGTGCGGCCCAGGGCGGCCCCGGCTGGCGGCGATGGTGCGGCGCCTGGCGCCCGGCGCCCCGCGCGTACCCTTAAGCCTGGTCCTTGGAGGCGGCGCGGCCCCCTGATTCCCCGGCCGGAGCGAGTGCGGGAGGCGGCGGCAGAGCCGGGGCGATCGACGGGACCCCGCGCTGCCGAGAGGCTGTGGAGTCCGGCTCGGGCTTTCGCGGCCCGGCATGCGCACTTCTCGGGGGGCGGCGGGCCAATTCATGGGGCCGCCGGGCCGCCCCTCCACGCCTGCACCCCGCAGCCTGCAGTGGTGGCGGAGCGCCAGAGCGGCGGCCGCTGCGGCAGATTTTTTTTAAATCCCGGCCCGATGCCTGCCCCTCCCCGGCACCGCCCCCATCCCTCCCGGTGCCCTAAAAGACACCGATCGCCTCCTGGAGTGGCGCCTTCAGTAGCCGTGGCGGCGGCGGCGGCGACCGCTTCCCTTGGCCAGCCCCAGCCCCTCGTCTCCGCGCCCTTCTGGGACTAGGCCGGCTCGAGGTCCGGGTGCGGGGGCCCTGGCCTTCCCGCGTTGAGCTGCGAGCCCCATCCCAAGCCGAAGTCGCCATCCCCAAGCCCGTCCCCTGCACAAGCGCTCCACGCCGCCCGGGCCGGGCTTCGCGGGAGCCGGCGGCGAGGCCTGCGCGCCCGCACCCCGCGCCCCAAGTCGCGCTTCCCCGGGAGCAGGCCTCGGCCGCCAGGCCCGCGCAAAGTTGGGGTCCTCTCTTCTCTGGGCCATCCAAGCGCGGGGCTCCCGGGTCCCCATGCTTGGGACTTCGGCTGCGGGCACGTAGGGTGTCGGCGAGACCCTTACGGATGAAGGGATTCTTCGGCCCAGAGACCCCCGCACTGAGCTCGGGGTACAGGGCGCTCTCGCAAAGGCTGCAGGAACCCCAGGCACCCAGAGGCTCCCCTTTCCGCATCCCCGGCGCAATGCTCCTTAGCCTGAAGGGTTGGCGCTGGAAGGTTGAGACAGGAGGCGCCCAGGAGGCGCCTGCCGCCTGTGGTCGGCCAGTGTTCCCTGCTTGTCGCCAAATGTCGGCTGGCCCGTGCCATGCTCACGAGCCACGCCAACGCTGGCAGGTTGGCAGTGAAAGTCCAGCGCAGAGAGGGCTGGTGCAGCCGGTGCCTGGAGCCTGATCTCATTAGCTCCAGTTCCTACAAAGGGCTTTGCCACTTCAGCTGCTTCTCTCCCTGATTGAGGAAACTGGGGGGTTTCAAGGGAGAGGGGATTTCAGGAGCCCTGTGCTCTCTACAACCAGGCCAGGCCCAAGCCTTACCCTATCGACATCATGGGGATATGCACTCTGAGCAGGGCCACAGCCTCTGCCTGTCTACACCACAAGTATATGGGTTCCAAGCTGAACCCAGCCTCCCCCATCTACACGATGGAGACATGGGCTCTGAGCAAGACCCCAGCCTCCACCCACCTACCCCACAGGTATGTGGGCTCTGAGGCAGGCCCCAGACCTCCACCCATCTACAATGCAGGAATATGGGTTCCAAGCCAGGTGTCAGCAACCACCTGTCTTCACTGTGGGGCCATGGGCTCCATGCTGGGCCCCAGCCTACATCCATCTACACTGTAGGAATATGGGCTCCAAACCGGGCTGCAGCCTCCCCCCATCTAACCCACAAATATATGTACTCCAAGCTGGGCTCCATGCCTCCTCCCGTCTGTACCACCATTATTTGGGCTCCAAACCAGTCCCCAGCCTCCACCTGTCTACACCACAGCTATATGGGCTCCAAATCAGGCCCCAAGTCCCAACCAGTCTACACTGTGGGATATGGGCTCTAAGCTGGGCCACAGCCTGTACCTGTTAACCACACAGGTATATGGGCTCTGAGCTGGGCCCCAGCATCCACCTGTCTAAATTGCAGGAATATGGGCTATGAAATGCACCCCAGCTTCCACTTGTTTACCCCACAGGTATATGGGTCTGAGCCAGTCCCCAGCCTCCACCCCTCTACACTTTGGGGTTATGGGCCCTGAGCAAGGCCCCAGGGTCCACTTGTTCACCCAAGATATATGGGCTCTAAGCTGGCTGTGGCCTTCAACCTATTTACACAACAGGTATATGTACTTGAAGCTGGGCCCCAGCGTACACCTGTCTACACTTTGGGGATATGGGATCCAAGCTAGGCCCCAGCTTCTACACCGTTGGGTTATAGGCTATGACCCTGGCCCCACACGCCCTGCTGTCTACATTGTGGGGATGTGGGTTCCTATCTGGGCCTCAGTTTGACACGGGTACTCAGTTTGATATGGGCTTCATGTCGGACCTCATCCTCCACCCGTCTACACTCTCAGGATGTGGGCTCCAAGCCTGGCCCTAGCCTCTGCCTGTCTACCCCAGAGGTATATGGGCTCCAAGATGTACTCCAGCCTCCAGCTGTGTACACCACAGTTAAATGGGTTCCAAGTATGGCCCCACACATGCATCTGTCTATAAAAAGGTCATCTAGGCTCTGAGCCAGTCCCTAGCTTACACGTGTCTCCAGTGAAAGTATATGGGCTCTGAACCAGGCCCCACATCACGACCCATCTAGAGTGTGGGGATATGGGCTCAGAGCTGGGTCCCAGCCTCCACCCATAAACACTGTGAGGATACGGGCACCAAGCAGCACCCTAACCTCCACATCTCTACCCCATATGAATATGGGCCGGATGCTGGGACCCAGCCTCTGTGCATCTACATTACGGAAATATGGGCTTCGAGCCAGGCCCCCAGGTCCAGCTGTATAGCCTATGGTTATATGGGCTCCAAGCTGGGCCCCAGCCTATATTTGTCTACACTGTGGGTATCTGGGCTACGAGCTGGTCCCCAAACTCTACTTTTCTACATTTGAGCTATAGGGGCTCCAATCTGGCCCCAGCTTCCACCTGTCTACACCACAGGTATATGCGCCCTAAGTGGAACACAAGACTCCTCCTGTCCACTCCACAGGTATATGAGTTCTGAACTGGGCCCCAGTCTCCACCTGTCTACACTGTGGGGATGTGGGCTCTGAGATAGGCCCAAGCCTCCACCCATCTACCTCACACGTATAGGGGTTCTAAGCTGGGCCCCAGCCTCTAGCTGTTTACACCACAGGTATATGGGCTCCAAGCTGTGCCCCACACCTCCACCTGTGTACACCAGTTATTTGGGTTCTGAGCCAGGCTCCAGCCTCAAGCTGTCTACACTATAGGTATATGGGTATAGGTATATGGGTATAGGTATATGGGCTCTGAGCCAGGCCCTAGCCACCACCTGCCAGATATATTATGGGAATATGGGCTCCAAGCCTGGGCCCAGCCTCCCCCCATCTATAGTGTGGGGATATGGACTCTGAGAGGGGACCCGGTCCCCACCCATCTACACTGTGGGGATGTGAGCTCCAAGTTGGGCCCCACTCTCCACCTGTCTACCCCACAGTTATATGGGCTCTACCTGGGTCCCAGCCTCTACCTGTCTGCCCCTCATGTATATGGGTCCTAAACTGAGCCTCATGCCTCCACCCGGCTACAATGCGTGGATGTGGGATCCGACCTGGGCCCAGCCTGTACTCTTCTACACTGAGAATATGGGTTGTGAGCTGGGTCCCAGCCTCCAGCCATTTGTCACCCAGATATATGGGCTCCAAGCTGGGCCACACATATCCACCTGTCTACACTACAGTCATTTGTACTCTGAGTCAGGCTCCAGACTTTACCTGTCTAGACCACAGGTATATGGGCTCCTAGCTGGGCCCCAGCCTCCACTCTGTACATTGTGGGAATATGGGTTCCTTGCTGGGCCCAGCCTCCATCCATCTTCCCCACAAGTATATAGGCTCCAAGCTCAGCCCCAGCAACTACTTGTCTACACCACAGGTATATTGGATCCAAGTTGGACCCAACACCTCCACACATCTACACATAGGGATATGGGCTCCGAGCCAGGCCCCAGCTACCACCTGCCTATATCATGGGGATAAGGGCTCCATGCTGGGCCCCTGTTGTCACCTGTCTACCCCACAGGTATATGGGCTCCAAGCAGGGACCCAGACTCCACACATCTATCCCTCAGGTGCATCAGCTCCATACTGGTCCCTAGCATCCACCCGTCTACACCAAATGTATATGGGCTCCAAGTAAGGCCCGAGCCTCCACCTGTCTACCCCAAGTATATGGGCTCCAAGATGGGCCCAAGCATCCATGCATGTATATTGTGGGGATATGGACTCCGAGCCTGTCCCCAACCACCAAATTTCTACACTCTAGGGATATGGGCTCCAAGCCTGGCCCCAGCCTCAACCCATCTACATTGTGGAAATATGGGTGCCGAACTGGGCCCTAGCCCCCACCTGTCTACACCACAGACATATGGGCTCCAAGATGGATGCCACAGCACCACCTATCTACACTGTGTGATATGTGCTCCGAGCTGGGCACCAGCATTTCCCAGTCTGAACTGTGGGGAGAGGGGCTCTGAACTGGGCTGAAGTGTCCACTATCTACTCGACATGTACATGGCCTCCAAGCTAGGCTCCAGCCTCCACCCATCTACACTGTGGGATATGGGATCAGAACCTGGCCACAGCCTATATCTGTCTACCTCACATGTATATGGGTTCCAAACTGGGCCCCAGACACCACCCGTCTACACTGTTGGGATATGGGCTCCCAGCCATACCCCAGACTCCTCCCAACTACACTGTGAGTATATGGGTTCAACCAGGACCCAGACTCCACCTGTTTACCCCACATGTATATGGGCTCCAAGCTCTGGCCCACACCTCCAACTGTTTACACCACAGATACTTGGACTCTGAGCCAGGCTATAGCCTGGACCTGTCTACACCATGGGTATATGGGCTGTGAGCCATGCCCGAGCTTCCACCTGACAATGCTACTGGTATCTGGGTTCTGAGCTGGGCCCCAGCCCCACACATCTGCACTGCAGGAATATTGTCTCCAGGCCGGGCCCCAAAATCCACATTTGTACCCCACAGGTATATGGTCTCAGAGCCATGCCCCAGCCTGCACCCATCTATACTGTAGGAATATGGGTTCTCAGATATGCTCCAGCTTCCTGCCAACTACACCACAGATATATGGGTTCCAAGTGGGACACCCCGCCTCCACCTACCTACACCACGTTTATTTGCGCTCAGAGCTCTGCTCTAGCCTCGATCTGCCTACACCACAGGTATATGGGCCCTGAGCCAGGTCCCAGCCTCCACCTGACACTCCTACCTGTATCTAGGTTCCAAGCTAGGCCCCAGTCTCCACCTGTCTACAATGCAGGAATAGGGATATGGCTTGAAGGTGGGCTGCATTCTTCAACTGTCTACACTGTGGGATTTGGGCTCTGAGCCAGATCCCTGGCCTCCACATCTCTACAACAGCATTATCTGGGCTTCAACCCAGGCCCCAGGCCCCCATCCATCAACATTAGGGGATTTGGGCTCCAAACTGAGTCCCAAATTCCACACATCTACACTGTGGTGATAAGGGGTTTGAGTAGCGCCCAGCCTCCTCCTCTCACCCCACAGGTATATGGGCTGCAAGATGGACCTCAGCCTCCATCTATCTAACCACAAATATGGGCTTTGAGCTTTGCCCCACCATCCACCTGTCTGTACTACAGGTATCTGGGCTACAAGCTAGGCCCCAGCTTCCACGCGTCTACATTGTTGGGATATCAGCTTCAAGCCTGGCCCCACGCACTCACCTGTCTACACTGTGGGAATATGGACTCTAGCTGGACCCTAGCCACCACCTGTGTGCCCCTCATGTATATGGGTTCCAAGCTGGGCCCCAGCCTCCACCTGTCTACACTAAGGGGATATCACCTTTGACCCTGACCCCAGCTGCCAACTGTCTACCCCACAGTTATATGGGCTTGAAGTTGGGCCCCAGCCTCCACCTGTCTACACCACCGGTATATGGGCTCCAAGCTGGGCCCCAGGCATACACCTGTCAATCCTACAGTTATTTGGTCTCTGAGCCTGGGCCCAGGCTCCACCTGCCAACACCACAGTTATATGGGCTCCAAGCTAGGCCCCAAGCCTCCACCTGTCTACACTGTGGGGATATGTTCCCTGAGCCAGGCCCCACTCTCCGCCTGCTACCCCACATGTATATGGACCCCAAGCTGGGATCCAGCCTCAAACTGTCAACACTACAGGTATATGGCTTCCAAGCTGGGCCCCAGCCTCCATCCATCTACACTGTGGGAATATGGGTTCCGAGATGGGTCCCAGCAGCCATCTGTCTACCCACAGTTATTTCAGCTCCATGCTGGGCCTCAGCCTCCACCTGTCTACACTATAGGTATATGGGCTCCAAACCAGCTCCAGCCTCCACCCATCTGTACTGTGGTGATATGGTTCTGAGCTGGGCCCTATCCATCACCCATCTACCTCACAGGTATATGGGCTCCAAGCTCTCCACAGTCTACACCTGTCAACAATGTAAGGACATGGGTTCTGAGCCGGGCCCTAGCCTCCTGCTGTCTACACCACAGGTATATAGGCGCCAAGCTGGGCCCCAGACTCCATCTGTCTACACCACATGTGTATGGGTTCCAAGCTTGGCACCAGTGTACCCCCGTCTACACTTTCATGATTTGGGCTCCAAGCTGGGCCCCAGGATCCAACTGTCTGTACTTTGGGGATATGGGCTTTGAGCCAGGCCCCAGCATCCACCTGTCTCCCACAGAGTTATATGGGCTCCAAGGTGAGTCCCAGCCTCCACCTGTCTACACCATAATTATCTGGGCTCAGCCTGAGGTCAAACACATCTGCACTCTGGAGATATGGGCTGCAAGCCAGACCCCAGCCTCCATCTGTCTACATCACAGCTGTATTGCTCCAAGCTGGGTTGCATGCCTACAACCAACTACACTGTGGGTTATGGAACTGGAGCCGGTCCCCAGGCTCCACCTGTCTACACCACAGGTATATGGTATCTGAGCCAGGCCCTAGCCTTCACCCATCTACATTGCTGAAATGGGCTGTGAGCAAGGTTGCAGCCTCTACCAGTGTGGATTGTGGTAATAATGGCTCTGAGTCAGGCCCCAGGCTCCACCTCTCTTGCCCACAGGTGTATGGGCTCCAAGCTGGGCCCCAGCCTCGATCCATGTACACTGTGGGGATAGTGGCTCCAATCTAGACCCCAGCCTCCAGCTGTCTACACTGTGGGGATATTAGCTTTGAGCCATGCCCCAGCTTCCACCTGTCTACCCCATATGTATATGGGCTCCAAGATGTGCCCCAGCCTCTACCTGTCTACATTACAGATATATGGGATCCAAGCTGGATACCAGCCTCCACCAGTCTACACCACAAGTATATTGGCTCCAAGCTTACCCCATGCCTCCATCTGTCTAAATGAGTTGTTTGGGCTCCAAGCCGGGTCCCAGCCTCCACTGTCTACATTTTGCAGTAAAATAGGCAACCTGTCTCTCCAACATATATGTGGGCTTTGAACCAGGAGGCAGCCACCAATTATCTACACCACAGGTATATAGGCTCTGAGCTGGGCCCTAGGCTACACCTGTCTACACACAAGTATATGGCTTCCAAGCTGGAACTCAGCCACCACCTGTCTACCCCACAGTGATATGGGCTCCAAGCAGGGCCCTGGTCCTCCATCCATGCACACTGTGGGGATATGGTATCCAAGCCAGACCCCAGCATCCACCTGTCTACACTCTAGGTGTATGGGAACCAGCCTGCACACATCTATCCCACAGGTATATGGGCTCCATGTTGGGCCTCAGTATCCAACCATCTACACCACAGGTGTATGGGCTCTGAAGAAGGCAATGGCCTCCACATGTCTACCTAACAGGAACATGGGCTCCAAGCTGGGACCCACGCCTCCTCCTGTCTACACTGTGGGCATATGGACTTGGAGCTGAGCACCAGCCTCCACCCATCTACACTGTCATCATATGGGCTCTGAGTTGGGCCCCAACGTCCCCCTGTCTATACTCTTCAGATAGGGGCTCCAGGCTGGCCTCCCCCTTCCAACTGTCTATACTGTTGGAATATGGACACTATGCCACACACAGCCTCCACCTGTCTACCCCACAGGTATATGGGCTTCAAGCTGGCCCCATGCCTCCCTCTGTCTATACTGTGGGGATATGATATCCAAACTGGACCTCAGCATCCACCTGTCTACACTTTGGGTATATGGGCTCCATCCAGGCCATGGCCTCCACCTATCTATACCATGGGGATATGAGCTGTGATCTGGCCCCAAGCCTCCCCTTGTCTATACCACATTTATATGGGCTCCAAGCTGGGCCCCATGACACAACCAGGCTACAGGGTGAAGATATGGGCTCCGAGCAGTGTCCCAGCCTCCAACTGTCTACACCACAGGTGTATGGCTCCAAGCAGGGCCCCATGCCTCCACCTTCTACACTGTGGTGATATGGGCTCCAAGCCAGTCAGCAGCCTCCACATATCTCTCCCACAGGTATGTGGTCCCCATGCTGGGCCCCAGTCTCTACCTGTCTACACCACAGGTATATGGACTCCAAGCTGGGGCACAGTCTATACTCATCAACACTGTGGGTATACAGGCTCTGAGCTGGGTGTCAGCCTCCTCCAGTCTAATCCACAAGTATATGGGCTCCAAGCTTGGCCCCACACCTCCACCTGTCTACACTCTGGGGATATGGGTCCTGAGCTGGACCCTAGCCTCCACCTCTCTACCACAAAAGTATATGGGCTCCAAGGTATACCCCATCTTCCAAATGTCTAGACCACAGATATATGGGCCCCCAGCCAGTCCACAGCGACCTCCTATGTACATTTTGGGAATAAGAGCTCTGGTGGACCTGCCTCAGGCCCCACCTGTCTACCCCACAGGTACACGGGCTCCAAGCTGGACCTCAGCTTCCACTTGTCTACACAACAGGTATATGGACTCCATGCTGGGGCCCAGACTTCACTAGTCTACACTACAGTTGTATGGGCTACGATCTGGGCCCCAGCTTCCAGATGTCAACACTGTGGGAATATGGGCTCAGAGCTGGGCCCCAACCTCTACCTGTTTACCCCAGAGGTATGTGGGCTCCAAGCTGGGCCCTGGCCTCCACCTGTCTACACCACAGGTACATGGGCTCTGAGCCAGGCCCCAGCCCCAGCTGTGTACAGCACAGGTATATGGGCTCCAACCTGGGCCCCACTCTCCACCTGTCTATCCCACAGTTATTTGGGCTCCAAGCTGGGCCCCAGAACATAGTCATGAAATCTGTGGGTATGTAGACTGTTCCCAGCTTCCTCCTGTCTCCACACAGGTACATGGGTCCAAGCTGGGCCACAGACTACACCCATCTACACCACAGGTGTATGGGTTCCAACACAGGCCCGTCTTCTCCACCCATCTACACTGTGTGACTACGGGCTCCGAGTTGGTTCCTAGCCTCCACCTGTCTACCCCAGAGCTATATGGGCTGAAACCTGGCCTCAGCCTCCATTCATCTACCCCACAGTTATATGGGCTTCACACTTTGCCCCATGTCTATACCTCTCAAAACCACAGTTGTCTGGACTCTGAGCCAGCCCCAGGTTCCAACTGTGAAAACCACAATTATACAGGCTCCAAACTGGACCCAAGCTTCCACTTGTCTATACCTCAGGTATATAGGCTCCAAGCTGGGCCCCAAGCCTCCACTTGTCTACACTGTGGGGTTATAATCTTTGAGCCAGGCGCCAGCCTCCAGCCAATTATCAAAAATGTATATGAGCTCCAAGCTAAGCCCCATGCCTCCACCTGTCTAAACCAGATATTTGTGCTCCAAGCTGGGCCCCAGCCTCCACCTGTCTACCACAGAGTTATATGGGCTCCAAGCTCAGCCCCAGGCTACACCTGTCTACACTGTGGGGAGAGGGGCTTCTAGCTGGACCCCAGCCTCCACCAGTCTACACCACAGGTGTATGAGCTCAGATCATGGCCACATCCTCCACACACCGATACTTTGGGAATATGGGCTCTGAGCTGGGTCCTGACCTCTAACCATCTACCATGAAGGTGTAAGGGCTCCAAGCTGGGCCCCAAGCATCCACCTGTCTCCACCACAGTTATTTAGGTTCTGAGCTAGGTTCCAGCCTTGAGGTGTCCACAGGTGTATTGGCTCTGAGCCGGGCCTTAGCCTCCACCTGTCAACCCTACTGGTATATGGGTTCCAAGGCAGGCCCCAGACTAAACCCATCTAAATTGAGGGAATTTGGACCCTGAGCTAAGTCCCAGCCTACACACTTTCACAATGTGGGAATAGGTGCACCAAGCCTGGCCCCAGCATCTATCTGTCTATACCACAGGTATCTGGGTACAAGATGGCCCTAGCCTCCACCCATCTACACTGTGAGAATTTGGGCTCAAGCAGGGCCCCAGCCTCCACCTGTTGACCCCACATGTATATGAGATCCAAGTTGGGCCCCATGCCTCCACCTGTCTACACTGTGTAGATATGGGCTCTGAATAGAGCCCCAGCCTCCACCCATTTACCCCACAGTTATATGGGCTCCAAGTTGGGCCCTAGACTCCAGGTGTCTACACTGTGTGGATATAGGCACCAATCTGGGCCCCAGCCTCCAGCCATCTATCCCACAGCTATATGGGCTCCAAACTGGGCCCCATATCTCCACCTGTCTACACCACAGTTACTTGGGCTCCAAGCCAGGCTCTAGCCTTCACCTATCTACACCACAGTTATATGGGTTCTGAGCCAGGCCCTAGCCTCCACCTGACAATCCCACAGATTTATGGTCTCCAATCTGGGCTCAGCCTCCACCCATGTAAACTGTGTGGATATGGGCTCCTAGCCAGGCCCCAGTTTCCACCCACCTACCCCACAGTTGTATGTGCTACAAGTTGGGCCCCATACCTCTACCTGTCTTCACCACAGCTATATGGGCTCCAAGCTTGACCCAAGCCTACACCCATTTACACTACTGGGTTATGGGTCTAAGCAGATCCCCAGCCTCCACCCATATACCCACAGGAATATGGGCTCCAAGCAAGGCCTCATGCCTCCAAATATCTACATTGTGTGGATATGGGCTCCAAGCCAAGCCCCAGCATCCACCTGGCTACCCCACAGACATTTGGATTCAAAGCTGGGCCACAGCATCCACCTGTCTATACCACAGTTATATGGGCAACAAGCCAGGCTCCACACCCCCACCTGTCTATACTGTGGGAATATGGGCTCCAAGCCGGGCCCCAGATTCCACCCATCTACTTTGTGGGAATATGGGCTCTGAGACAGGCTCCAGCCTCTACCCGTCTAAATTGTGGGAATACAGGTTCTGAGCAGTGTCCCAGCCTCCACCTCTCTACACTGTGAGGATATGAGTTTCAAGCCAGGCCCTATCCTCCACCTGTCTACCACAAAGATATACAGGTTCCAAGCTGGGCCCCATCCTGCACCCATCTACACTGTGGGAATATGGGCTCTGAGATGGGCCCCGGCCCCCAGACATCTACCCCACAGGTGTATGGACTCCAAGCTGGGCCTCACATCTCCACCTATCTACACCATAGTTATCTGAGCTCTAAGCCAGGCTCTAGCCTCGACCTATTTACACCATAGCTATATGGGCTCCTAGCTGGGCCACACACTTCCACCTCTCTACACCACAGATATATGGACACCTAACTGGGACACAGACTACAACCATCTACACTGTGGTGATATGGGCTCCCAGCAAGGTCCCAGCCTCCACCCACCTACCCCACAGTTATATGTGCTCCACCTGGGCCACCTGCCTCCACCTGTCTACACCACAGGAATATGGGCTCCAAGCTGGGACACACAATACAACCACCCACACTGTGGTAATATGGGCTCCCAGCCAGATCCCAGCTTCCACCCACCTACCCCACAGGTGTATGTGTTCCAAACTGAGCCCACTGCTCCACCAGTCCACACCACAGGAATATGGGCTCCAAGCTGGACTCCAGGTTATACCTGTCTGCCCTGTGGGGATTTGGCTCT
The DNA here is from genome assembly GCF_015220235.1 of Choloepus didactylus. Classification (NCBI taxonomy): domain Eukaryota; kingdom Metazoa; phylum Chordata; class Mammalia; order Pilosa; family Megalonychidae; genus Choloepus; species Choloepus didactylus. The sequence continues at coordinate 47,368 of NW_023637594.1, forward strand.
CAGCTGCATCCCAGGCTTTACCTGTTTACCCAACAGGTATATGGGCTACAAGCTGGAACCCAGTCTCCACCTGTCTTTCCCACAGGCATATGTGTTCTGAGCCATGCCCCAGCTTCCACCTGTCTACCCACAGGTATTGGGGCTCCTCACTTTGGCCCATGCCTCCACCCATCTATACTGTGGGGATGTGGGCTCAGAGCCTCCACCTGTCTATCCCATAGTAATATGGGCTCCAAGCTGGGCTCCACACCTCCACCCATCTACAATGGGGAAATATGGGTCTGAGCTGATCCCCAGCCTCTGCTCATGTACCCCCCAGTTATATGGGGTCCTAGCCAGGCCTCAGCCTACACCCTCACCCACCCTGTCATCCTGAAGCTCCAGACCTCCTGTCCACTGTGGTGCACCCTCCTCAGCTGCCCATGTAGCCATGGTCCCCTCAGCCTCACCTGCCATCCCAGCATGCTCCACCATCATTGCTTTGCAGGGAAGGCCAGGCCTGGGGCTCACATTCCCACAGGCTGTTCATGGGAGAAACACTGAGGACTACTGATGGGATGACAGATGTCAGGTTCTCTTCTGTGCTCCCAGCCAAATCCACCTGTGTGGAGGGAAAACCAAAGTCATGCCTCTCCCTTTCTGGATCGGTACATTCCAACACTCAGGGTTTCACGGGAACTGACCTGGAAGCTGGTGTGCAGGCACAGAAGAGAATGAGGGGCTATGTGTGCAGGTGAGGGAGGGGGTGGTCCCCCTGACACTGTGTGCACATGCGGGGGTCCTTCTCCACACAGGCCCCTGTGCACAGGTGCAAGGTGGCCTGCTCTCTGCACCTCTGCAATGCCAAGTCCCCACCTATTGTCAGCCTTGAGGCCTGGGCTCCCGGGAAGGCAGCTGGGAACCCTGGGCTGGCCCCTGGCCTGTGACTCCTCCCTGAATCCCACAGGCTGGGCCACTTGGAATTCCTCTTTCCACCCCTCAGGGATCTCTGTCCCCCCAGAGCTCAGCACCCTCCCCCTCATCACCCCACACAGCAGGGTCTGCCCCCATCCAGTCTGGCCCCACAGGACCTCCAGCCTGGCTCTTCTCCAGGAGGGGAGGGGTGTCTCCAGCCAGCAGAGAGGATGGCTGCACTGACCCTGGACATCTGGAGCCCTGCTCTGGAATGCACAGGCTGGAGGACTGACTGCCACCTCCTCCATCAGACACCTCCAGGATTGCACAGCACAAGAAGGTCCTCGAGCTAGCAAGCACCTGGCAGAGGACTTAGGGGAGCTTTATGCATTTCCTGTGAGACCAGGCTGGGTGAGCAGGTGACTTTACCAGCCATGAGCCCAGGGCCTTGCATGCACACCCCACAGCTGGTGCCCACAGCATGGGCTGCTTCCCAGCATCAACACATGCACAGTTGAAAGTAGAGGGCTGTGGAAGTCACCTGCCTGAAGGTGGATGGTGAGAACATGGATGGGGATAAATTGTCCTGGGTGGTCTGACCCCAGGTTTAATCGGGGCTACATCTGCTGAATTGGGACATCCTCATCCCACAGGAGCAGAGTCATATAAGGTGGGGGGGGGACACAGACATGTTTGAGCACCTCCCTGTGCTGGTGCTGTGCCCAGGAGTGGGGCACAGAGGCACCAGATAAAGCCAGGGTGACCCTGTGCCCCCTCCTGGGGAAGGGCAGGCAGGAATCTGATGAGCACACACAGGTATCACCCCGGGTATGATGAGGACACAGAGGAGGAAGCTGTGGGAGGTGGGGGTGTGTGTCCTGGTGCTGGGGCCAGGGAGGAAATGACAGAGACACCAGTGACAGAAGGACTGGCCGGGGGGTATGAACACCCAGTTCCCACAACTGGAAAAATGTCATGGTTGCTGAGGAGCGACCTTGGCAGGATTGAGGGGGTGAGGATCCCCTTTCTGAGAGCCCAGCAGCTCATCAGGGGACAGAGCCCAGCAGAGGTTTCCCTGGAATGGCAGTGACAGGGCTCTGCTCCCTGTCAGATCTTCTGTGGAAACCCTGCAGAGCCCCTCTGCTATAAGTTCATCACATGATTGCCCCAGGGGGTCAGGGAGCCAGGGAGACACTGTCCCATTAGACTGGGCCTGCAGACCCCAGTGAACTCCTGCTGTTAAGGGGAAGGCTTTGAGGCAGGAGCTGCTTTCACACCCCCGGAGTGCTCCCAGCCCAGCCCAGGAGGCAAGAGTGTGACTGGCCCAGACATGCATTTCCTGAGCACAAAGCCCCTCCTGGTGTGGGAGCCTCCCCAGCACCCACCTCTGCACTGGGGTCTCCCCTCCCCTGCACCGGGGTCTCCCCTCCCCTGCACCAGGGTCTCCCCTCCCCTGAAGTTCTCAGTCCACAGACCCAGTGTCAGAGCCTGAAGCTCCACCAGCAAAGGGAGTGGGGGCAGCACTGGCAGGTGAGGGGTGAGCATGTTCCCCATGGAGACCCCAGACCCACCTGCAGTGAGTTGGTCACGGCTTTGGGCAGGGGCAGGACTCTGGGCTAAACCGCACCATGGTACTGGGAGGCCCCCTCCCTGCCCCATCCCAGAGCCCTCCGGGTCCCTGAGGAAACGTGGTGGCAGCTCCCCAGGCTGCCCACAGTCACTTCAGGTGAGGCCCGAGTACTGGTCACCACCCCCAACCCAGTGGCCACATCCAGGACAGACTGAGGGAGGCGGGGGCTGCACGGAGGGAGGATGGTGGTGGGGAAGGTCCCCTGGGCAGGGGATCAGCAGGGCACAAGCAGGGGGCTGGGGGGTGGAGGGCGCTGACGTCACGGGGGAGGGGAAGGTGACCTCATGGGGAGAGAAGGTGGTGATGTCACAAGAAGCAAGCTGAGTTCCGCCAGCTGATTGGTGGGTGGGTTTGGGGGCGGGGCCTGGACACACAGCAGTTGCCTGGGCCTGAGGCTGAGCAGAAAGGCTGAGTGAGCCGAGATGGCGCCGCTGCTGCTGCTCCTGCTCCTTCTGGCCGAGCTGCTCAGGTCAGTGGAGGGGTCCGCCCTCACACACACACCCCATACCAGGAACCCCGCCCAAACAGTGGGGTCCTCCTGGATGGCATCCCGCTTCACTTCCTGTTGTGGGCCAGGGAGTATGTGGACCCACACTCAACACCCGATGTGCCCCCTCCTGCATGGGGAAACCCAGTTCCAACCATCCAACTTTGAGTCCTCACTGATCCACTGACAGCCGTGGACCCACATTCGATGCCCCTGGGTAGACCAACCACCTGCACAACCCCTGTCCCAACCATCCAGCTTCCAGCTCATAATGATCCACCAGTGGAAGTGGACATGCACTCAGCCATCCTTGAACCACCAACTGCCTGCAGGACCCCTGCCCCAACCACACAACTTCAAGCCCCTATTGATCAACCAGAAGTCGTGGACCCTCACTCAATGCCCCTTGGATGACTTCTGGTGTGCACAAGTCCTGTCAGAACTGTCCACCTTTGAGCCCCTGCCAAACAACAAGCATCCATTTAAGATTTAAGATATTCCAGCCATGTTTTCTTCTATAAGTTTTACTATCTAACTTTTTACATTTATTTTTATGATCTATCACAAATTGATTTTTGCTTAAGGTGTGAGAAATTAAGACATCAAGGTTAATAAACTCCCACATGCATATCCAAATTCGCCAGCACTATTTACTGAAAAGACCACTGTTTCTCCCATTGTATTGCAGAAAACCTTTGTGTGAACCAGGTAAGTGACTATATATATATTTCTGGATTTTATTCCATTCTGTTTGTCCAGTTCTCTCTCTTTGTGCCTAATTCTACCTTAACTTAATTATTGCAGCTTTATATAAGTCTGTGTATCTGAGAATTTAAGTGCTGCGGCTTTGGTCTTAAATTTTCTTGGCTATTGCAGATGCTTTGTTGATTTGAAGTGGTTGTAGCAGGCATTTGCATCATGTTCTTAAAATTATGTTTGATAGTTCACCATTAATTATGATACTAGCTGTAGGGCTTTTTGCAGGTACCCATGACAGTAGTGGAATTGAACTAGAAATCAATAACATTTAATTTAAAAAAAAGCCAACAATAGTTTTGAAATATTTAGCAATATATTTTTAAACAGAGCTGGGCATAGGGTGAGGCAAGCAAGGGGCATAAGGTGCAAAGTGCCATTTCTCCCTGCACTTTCACAGACCTGAGAAGCAGCGGCTCCTTCATTTTGTGCTTGAGGCTCCTTGTTTTCCCCATTCTAGTCCTGCACCTGGTGCTAAATAATCCATAGGTCCAAATTATGGAAATGAAAATATTTATGGGAATGAGTGAAAGCATTTTTTGGAAATTTATATCTTTAAATGCATATGTTTGAAAAGAAGAGAGTTCAAAAAATCAAATCACTGCTCTCCAGAAGTTTCTGAGATGATGGAAACGTTGTGTATTTGCACTGTCCAATATAATAGCCACTAAACACATGTGACTTGCTCTCTTGTTCTGTGGCTAGTGTGATTGATGTATTGAATTTGGAATTTCGCTTTGATCTTCCTTACCAAAGAATCCCAAATAACTTATGTAGATACACTTCCCCAATGTGGTGGAATTTTACTCCCTTCCTCCCCGGTTTCAAACCCCTCCATTACCTGAGTGCAGTTTGGACTTAGTAACTTGCTTCCATGAACAGTGTGTGAAAACGGGAAAATAACTTTACAGTGGAGAAACTTGTCACATAATCCTCGGCCAGTTGTTCAAGGCTAACTCCCCAGTGAGAAGTCAGGTTGAGAGCAGGTATCCCTGCTGTGAAGTGATGAGAAGGGCTCATCACTTTTGTAGTATTCCTAAAAACCCATAACCCATGTGTGATGGTAAGAAAAACAGCAGACAAACCCAAATTGAGGGACAGTCTACAAAACACTTGACCAGTAGTTACTCTTTAAAATTGCCAAGGTTGTGAAAAACGAGGAGAGTCTGAGAAACTGTCACAGACTAGAGTATGCTAAGGGATGTGATGACTAAATGTGTTGTGGTATCCTGGATGGAGTTCCAGAACAGACAAAGGACAATAATGGAAAATCCGGTGAAATCCAAATAAAGACTAGAGTTTATTTAATAGTAAAATACAAAAACTGCAGTTATGGTTAGGCCTAAGGATGTCAGTTCACATATATAAATTTTATACATTGCACATATCTTTAAATCTATGATGTCTTAATTTTAACTATGAACAGAAATCTTTAAGTGCAAAGTATTGGTCATATTTAGATTGTGTGATCTTGATACTGTTAGAAAACCTGGTTCTAAATAGTCTGGTCTGCCTGATCCCATATCAAATAGAGAAACAAGTCTCTTTCTTTGCTGAGAAAGTAGTTTATTGAAGATGCATCAACACAGAACTGGAGGAAAAATAAATCTTTCCAAGACCACTTCAGAGTGAGAAGAGTTGTTTGGGCTTTTATAACCCAAAACAGACAAAGAAATGGTCAGAATCCAGAAGAGAACAGAAGGAGCATGTCCATGTGATGGGGTTGACACCGTCATAGTTCTAGGGACCACAGAAACGGGTCTCACCAATATCTCCGATGGGGAGAGAGCATGCAGGTGCAGTACCAGAAGTCTGGTTTAAATATGCAAGCCCTTCAATTAAAACAGGGGTCTACCTCTCTCTCTCTAACTGAGCTATCTCGACAGGTGAACTCGCTGCCCTCCCCACTACGTGGGACCTAAATCCCAGGGGTGTAAATCTCCCTGGCAATGCAGAATATGACTCCTGGGGATGAGTGTGGACCCGGCATCATGGGACTGAGAGTATCTTCTTGACCAAAAGGGGGATGCAAAATGAGACGAAATAGTTTCAGTGGCTGAGAGATTCCAAATGGAGTCGAGAGGTCACTCTGGTGGACATTCTTATGCACTATATAGATAACACCTCTTAGGCTTTAATGTATTGGAATAGCTAGAAGTAAATACCTGAAACTACCAAACTCCAACCCAGCAGTCTGGACTCCTGAAGACAATTATATAATAATGTAGATTACAAGGGGTGACAGTGTGATTGTGAAGACCTTGTGGATCACACCCCCTTTATCTAGTGTATGGATGAGTGGAGGAATGGGGATAAAAACTAAAGGACAAATGGGGTGGGATGGGGGGATGATTTGGGTGTTCTTTTTTCACTTTTATTTTTTATTCTTGTTCTGGTTCTTCCTGATGTAAGGAAAATGTTCAGAGATAGATTGTGGTGATGAACGCATAACTATGTTATCATACTGTGGACAGTGGATTGTATATCATGGATGATTGTATGGTGTGTGAATGTATTTCAGTAAAACTGAATTTAATAAAAGACGTACAAGCTAAAAAAAAACAACAGAGGTCTAATTTATTTTTCTTTATAGTTTTACTGGGGTTATATTAAATAATGGATAGAACATAATTTATATGCTTGCCTTGTCTCTTTTTAAAAGTCTTTCTTTGTTGTTATTGAAGATGAAGCCCTGACTTGTGGCTAACTGCAAGCACTTTCAGAGAAGCATCAGAGTAAAACAATGCAACCGACAAGGAAATTTGGCTGTATCTGTGACATGTAACATTTCATAAAATAACTTGCTTCCACACTGTTGTGTAATATTACGCAGATCAGTAACCAAAAGGTTAGAAAAATATTAATTTTTATAATATTGTCTAAACATTCCTTATGCAATTTAAAACATATTAACCATTTTTAGCACTTCATTTTTTTTTTCAAGGTGAAATAACAAATTCTTTGCAACTGTTGGGAATAAAAAGATATTTTTTAGGGCTTGACTTTGAGAAAGCAAAATGTTAAAAGTTGTTAAGATTGAATCTGACTATAACACCACAAATTTACAAATTGATAAAGGAATAGCTTTTTAAAAAAATCCCACATTTTTGGAAAACAATAAAATATTTCCACACAACCCTTGCAATAAAAGAGAATCACTAGGCAAATTAGGGAATACATGAAATTGACTGATAATGAACATATTACGGTCAAAAGTTGTGAGACAAAGCTAAATGAATAGTTAAAGCCAAATTTGTAGCATTAAACATATGGGAGAAGGTTGTAAACAATGAGCTAGACTTGTTTCTAAAAAGTTGCAAAGAGTAGCAACAGAGCAAACCCACAGGGTCAAGAATGAAGAAATTATAAAGAATGGGGAAAATATAAATGAAATAAAGGAGAGAATAGCTTTACAGAAGATTACCAAAATAAAAAGCTGGTTCTTCAAAAGATTATTAATTTAAACAAACTTCTGGCTGAACTGGTCAATAAATCAAAGAAGAAAAAGTACAAGTAAACAAATGACCTGCAAACTTTTTCTTTAAATAGCCAGGTAGTAAGTATTTTAGGCTTTGCAAGCAGTAAGCCCAGTTTCTGTTGCAATTAATCCACTCTGGTGATGCAGCAGGAAAGCAGCCAGAGACAATACAGCAGGGAACGGACAGGTCTGTGTTCCAACAAAAAAGTTACTTATGGATACAAATGTGATTTTCATGTAAACTTCACATCACCAAAATAACGTTGTCCATTTAACCTCCTCAGTCCAGGCTGCTCAGACAGGGGTGCAGACCTTAGGGAGACAGTGGGGGCAGTGGATTTCACTCAACTAGTGAGCCCCAGACCAGCTGGTGACTTTGCCAGGTGATAAGCATCATCTCCTGGCCTAGGGTTGGTCAGTTGAAGGTGAAGCTAATTCTTTGTGGAGCTGTTACATGGCAGTTGGTCTGGAATGTTCTGGGTTCTGAGCCAGCATGGGAGCCAAGCAGACCACTGGTCACTTTGTGTGTCACCTGATGCCCCAGGAAGGCTCACATGAGGCAACTGACAGTGTGAAGATGCCTGAGGAGGATGGCCACAAATTTGGACATTCCCTGATCCTTCAGAGGCACTTCATTTGGGGGAAATTGCTTTGTATCTCAGGTCAGGGATTGAAATGGAGAGTCATGAGGTTGGGTTAGGATTAGGGTCCTTCACTTGGTTCAGGCAAGGAAAGGGATTTTGCCAGGGCTGCTTATTTTACCAGGGTTGCTTTGATGAACACCATGTGCTGGCTGACATAGCACAGTAATTTTTTAAATGGATCTGGAAGCTAGTAGTCCAAAATCAAGGTGTCAGCAGAGCCATGCTTTCTCCAAAGACTTTAGAAATCCTCCATCACATGGTAATCTTGCTCTCTCACTCTCTGTGGCTTCTCCTACTTCTCTCTTCTACTTCCACATCCAAAGTCCTTTGTTCATAAGGACTTCAGACATATTGCTTTAAAGCCCACTCATTCAGTTGGGCCACACCTTTACTAATAATAGTATCTGCAAAGATCCTGTTTCCAAGTGGATTTACACCCAGGGGACTGGGAATTAGGACTTGGATGTATCTTTTGTGGGGGAGGTGATTCAATCCCCAAAGGAGTGAAGGGAACTCTTGGTCCAGGGCTCCAGGGCAATAATTTTTATTGTTATTGAGGATCTGTATCTCCAGGGCTCCAGCCACATTCCCTTCCCCAGATCCAGCAAACATCAACATTATGATTTCCAACTTCTCAAAAACATCAGTGTCCTTAACTATTTTGATAACACTTATTCTCAATGAGCTGTAACGCATAACACCCATGGAAAGGCTGAAAGTCAGTTTCCATCCTTTCCTGTCCTGAAGCCACCCAAGTACCCTCTCTGCAGGCAACCATTGCCATGTTTTCTGCTTATTCTTCCAGGCAATTGATAATTGAACCTGCAGAGCTTTATGAAGTGCCAGTTTTCTTAAAGGTTTACCTGTATTTACTCATTTTAGCCTCGACATAATACTAGTAAGTAGGCTCTGTTAACATTTCCACACCACAGAACAGGGAACTGAGGCTCAGAGGGGCTAAGCTCCCTTCCCAGGTACATGTGGCTTCTGAGTGGGATGCTCTCAGTCACTGCGCTGTGCAGCCTTCCTGTGTTGTCTCATCTATTTCATCTATTGTCCATGCAGTTAATCTCTTGAGTGTTTTAACTGTACACCAAAGTACAGGATCCACCTTCTTAATAAAAATTTTGATTCAGGCACTTTCTGAATAATGAGTTCACAATTTTGACATTTGCATATATTATTATTTTCCCCCTGGTCTTCTCCTAGCAAGATGTCAATAGTTCTCCATATTGTGAATGCAGTTTCCAGGACTTTGCCTCAAGGATACAAGAAGAAAAGAAACAGATATTAATGGATTCAAACATAGGATACACATAGGGATTGACTGACCATATTGAAAATGGATGGCTCATCCCCAGCAGTGGTTCAACAGCATCAAAATGGGCATCTGCCCAAAGCCAGAGACAGACCATCAAGTATCACAACCTACAACCTGCCACGTGCAAGGCACTGTGGAGACTTAATCATTCAGTTGATTCAACAGTAATGGTTTAGGGAAAAACTGGAAAAATGTTAAGGCATATTCTTTTATTATTGATCTATAATACACATCCCATAACATTCACCCTGTTAAAAGTGGGCAATTCATGGGCTTTTAGTATATTCACAAGGTTGTACAACCATAACCAGTATGTAATTCCAGAATATTTTCATCACTCCAAAAGGAAACCCTCTAGTGATTTGTACTCAATCCCAGTTATACCCACCCCAGCCAAGGTAACTATGTTCTGTTCCTGCGATTTGTCTATAATGGTCATTTCATAAAAATAGAATAATATAATACATTGCCTTCTGTGTCTTGATTTCTTTCACTTAGTATAATGTTTTCAGGTTGATTCATGTTGTAGGATGTACAAATACTTCACTCCTTTTTATGACTGATTAATATTCCTTATATGGATATTTTGTTTATCCATTCATTAGTTGGTGATATTTTGGTTGTTTCCCCTCTTTGGCTATCATGAATAATGTTGCTATGAACATTTATTTATACATTTTGGTTGAATTAAATTTTGATGTCATCTACAAATTGAGATTTTTTTACTTCTTTCCTTCCAATGTGGACACCACATTGCCTATTATTTTTCCTGCCTATTAGCTGTGGCTAGAATCCCCAGTACAACATTGCACACAAGTGGTGACAGCACATATCCGTGTATTTTTTCTGTTCTTTGGTTAAATCTTTCATTTTTTCACCATTAACTCTGATGTTAGCTCCTGGATTTTGATTGATTCCTTTTATCAGGTTGAGGAAGTTCCATTCTGTGCCTACTCTTTTTTAGTGTTTTATCAATTAGGGGTGTTTAATTTTGGTACCTGATTTTTCAGAAGACCATATTTTTTAATTTTTTTTCTTTTTTAAATATGAATTTATTGAAATATATTCACATATCATACAATCATCCAAAGTGTACAACAGTTGTTTACAGTTGTATCATATACTTGTGCATTTGACACAATTTTTTGAACATTTTCATCACTCCAAAAAATAAAAATGAAAATGAGAATGAAAATAAAAGTAAAAGAGAACCCTGAAAACATCCCATACCCCACCTCCCCCCTTTACTTTTTTAACTGAAATATATTCACATATCATGCATTCATCCAAAGTGTAAAACAATTCCTCACAGTCTCATCATATAGTTGTGCATTCATCACCACAGTCAATTTGTGAACATATTCATTACTCCAAATAAATAAATAAATAAGAATAAAAATAAAAGAACTCTCAAAATGCCCCATATCCTCCTCCTCCATATTATTCATTTACTTTTTGTCCCCATTTTGTCTACCCATTTGTCCATACAAAAATGAGTAAAGAGGGTTTGAACCATACTGTTCTCACAATCACATGGTCATACCATATAAGCTTCAAGAATCAAGGATACTGGATTGCAATTCAACAATTTCAGATATTTCCTTCTATCTCTTCTAACAAAACGAAAAACTGAGAGGGGAATATCTACATAGTGCATCAGAGTTACCTCCAGAATGCCTCTCAACTCCATTTGAAATCTCTCAGCCATTGAAATTTTGAATTCTCTTCCCCCTTTTGGTCCAGAAGGCTTTCTCAATCACAGGATGCAGGGTCTCATACCTGGAAGTCACATTCCACATTGCCAGGGAGATTTATACCCCTGGGAGAGGGTGGTGAGTTTACCTGGTGAGTTGGCTTAGAGAGAGGCCATATCTGGGCAACAGAAGAGAGCCTCTGGGGGTGAATCTTAGGCACAATTATGAGTAGGATTAGCCTCTCCTTTGCAGTATCAAGCTTTGTAAGGGAAAGCCCCAAGGTCGAGGGCTCGGCCTACTAAGCTGGTGGTCCCCAATATAATACTTGAGAGAATATCAGGAATTCCCCAGCTGGGGAAGTTCAATATTTCCACCTTTTTCCACAGTCTCTCAAGGAGGCTTTGGAAATACACTTTATTCTCTGCCCAAATTACTCTGGGTTGTATCAGGGCTTCCTGCTAACCTGTACAACAAGGTCTCACTCCCTAGTCAAGTTTCCATGTAATTATGGCATTTGAGTAAACAGACCATACAAGTTAAATTATATAGTGTGCTACAGAAAATATAGATTTTGCACCAAATAAATGTCTCATCCTTTGTTCTCACACAGAAGTCAGCATTTTAGAACATGGTTAGTATCATCCTCTACCCTTTAGTCAGATCTACCCCAATCTCAACCAAGTCCATTTTGTTTATACCTCCAATCAAAATCTGATGATCTTTTCAGCCTCTTTAGCAGCTGTTTCATGGGGCAGTGCTGACACTCCCAGCTGCTGAACTCTGGCTCCGACTTCCAGGAGCCACACAGATACCCAAAGCGCTAGGGACTGACCATGTCACCCACAAACGTCAGAATCTCAAAATTTAGAAATAACTGTTACAACTCATGAATAAAAATGATGGCTGTAAGAGCTTACAATCTAGGAACCTTTACATAAACCTTCCTTCTAGCCCATGCTCCCAGATTCAATTCTCAGAGTTTACACGTTGTTCTTAGTCCATTTTAGTGAGGCATTATATTGTTTGTCTTTTCATTTCTGGTTTATTTCATTCAATGTACTGTCCGCATTGTCCCTTTACTTTGTTGCATACCTCATGACTTTATTCCTTCTTGCTGCTCCCTCACACAAAAGCATTCTTATTTTTGTACATTTAATCACACTCATTGACCACTTGAGGGTTCCCTAAGTTATGCATTCCCAGTCTTTATCTTCTGGCTTTCCTTCTGGTGTTACACAGACCCCTAACCTTCCTCTTTCAACCATATTCATAGCCATGTTTGTCAGTGCACTTACAATATTGTGCTACTATCACCCAGGATTGTGCTATCCATTTCTAGATCTACACAATCAACCCTCTAGAACATTCTATACTCCGTCAACATCAAAAGTCTGATCTCTACCCTCTATTTCCTGATACCTTCATTTCTACACTCTTCTCCAAACCTCTCTCTCCTGCCTTCTCCCATCTGTCTGTAGCACTCCCTTTAGTATTTCCTGTACAGGAGTCTCCTGTTCACAAACTTTCTCAGTGTCTGTTATCTGTAAATATTTTAAACTCTCCCTCATATGTGAAGGACAGTTTTGCTGGATATAGGATTCCTGGTTGGCAGTTTTTCTCTTTCAGTATCTTGAATATGTCATGCCACTGCCTTCTCGCCTGTATGTTTTTGGCCGAGAGATCCACATTTAGTCTCATAGAGCTTCCCTTGTATGTGATGGATTGCCTTCCTCTTGCTACTTTCAGAATCTTCTATCTTTGATGGTTGAAAATCTGTTTAGTATCTTGGAGTAGGTCTATTTGGATCAATTCTCTTTAGGGTGTCCTGTGCTTCACCCAGCATTCTTATCTCAAAGGCATATTCTGGGGTGAGGGGCTCCCAGCAGCAGGCACAGATCTGCCACCCTCTGTAGTGGGGCTCAGCAGAGCCAGGCAGGGGCCCTGAGCTGGCCAGCCTGGTGGCCAGGCCTGGCTCTGCCCTCAGGGGGTTACCTGACTTGGTATCCATCATCTTGGTTCTCTGGATCTCTGTTTCCCCAGATGTACTTTATGTAGCTGAGCCAGAGAGCCCTTGTGGTTCTGGCTCCCTCCCCTTCCTGGCTCACAGTAGGTTCTCAGGAAGCATCTGTGAGTGAAGAAAGCAACCTTGGGGCAAATCACAGGGGCTGCCCTCCAGGCCAGCTCCAGCACCCTCTCAGCCACCCCACCCCAACCAGCCAAGGACACAACTGCAGTCCCTGGCTTGCCTCCTGACACCGATTCCACACAATTTGCTGGGCATTTGGGAGCCACGTTTGAACTTGAATTTGAAGTTCAACCCGTGCAGTAATGTCTTGAGGCTCCCACCAGGGTCTCCTGTGCTGGGATCTAGGGTGACCCTCTGAGTGGCACACCAATGCCCCCTGCCCTGAACCCGGCCTGGGAGGAAACTGGGTTGGAGACAAAAAGCTGCCCTTCCCAGTGGCAGGAGGGAGCCAGCGGCAGGAAGGTGCCTGCTTGTGGCACTTGGGGATGGAGGGGGGAATGTGCCCAGGGAGCCACGCGCTGGGGAGCCAGGCAGCTGGCCTGAGGGATGTGGCACTTTGGGGTCAGGAGGTGGGCTTGTGCGGGCCCCTGCCTGAGTGTGTTTCCAGGCCCATGTGCCTGTTTCAGAACCCTGGGCACTCACTCCCAAGTGCCGCCGGCCCTGAGCCCTCCATGCAGCAGCCAGCTCCTGGGCCCCGGTGCTCCAGCTTCTACCGAACCCTGGGGCGAGGCAGGGGAAAGGGGCGCCCCGACCACGCAGGGGGCCCGAGGCACACGCGCCCAGCTCTGGGCAGGCTCTGCAGGGAAGCCCCCGCGCGACTAGGTGGAGCCCGACCCGCAGGCTTCAGCTGGACCCGCCGCCGCACCAGGCGGGAACGCTGCAGGGCTCCGGTTCCCCCGGGTCCCCTCCGAAGCTCGGACGAGGCGCAGATGCCACGGGTCCAGGGCCGGGTCCGGATCCGAGCCTTTCCCGTCGGCCCTGGCAGCCCGGAGTGGCCGCGACTGCATCGCGCTCTCGGCCCGCCTCTTTCCCAGATGTCCGGGCCACCCGAGCGCGCGGGCGTCTGCCAGGCCGGGGCAACGAGTCCCGCGGGCGGCCGGCGCCGCGTTGCCGCCCTACCGGTTGGCGCCACCGCCGCCACAGCCGCCGCCATCACCCGGCGGCCCCGGGAAGCTCGTGCAGGGCCTTGTCCTGGCCTCTTCGCTGCCGCTGCGGCGCGGGCTCCGGCGCCCACGGCGAAGCGGGCCTGGGGACGGCCACCTAGGGAGGCGGTCCGCCGCCCCCGGGAGCGCCAATTCGCGCGGCCCAGGGCGGCACTGGCTGGCGGCGATGGTGCGGCGCCCGGTGCCCCGCGCGTAGCCGTGAGCCTGGTCCTTGGAGGCGGCGCGGCGGCCCCTGATTCCCAGGCCGGAGCGAGCGCGGGAGGCGGCGGCAGAGCCAGGGCGATCGACGGGACCCCGGGCGGCCGAGGGGCTGTGCAGTCCGGCCGGGGCTTCCGCGGCCCGGCGTGCGTGCTGCTCCGGGGGCGGCGGGCCAATTCATGGGGCCGCCGGGCCGCCCCTCCACGCCCGACGCCCGCCCCTCCCCAGCGCCGCCCACATCTCTCCCTGTGCCCTAAAAGACACCGATTGTCTCCCGGAGTGGCGCCTCCAGTCGCCGTGGCGGTGGCGACCGCTTCCCTTGGCCAGCCCCAGCCGGTGGTCCCTGCTCCCTTGTGGGACTCGGTCGGCCCCTCCCGCGTCGAGCCGCGAGCCCCGTCCCAAGTCGAAGCCGCCGTCCCCAAGCCCGTCCCCTGCACCAGAGCTCCACGCCGGCCGGGCCGGGATTCGCGCTTCCCCAGGGGCAGGGCTCGGCCGCCGGGCCCGCGCGACGTTGGTCCCCTCCCTTCTCTGGGCCGTCCAAGCGCAGGGCTCCCGGTCCCCGTGCTTGGGACTCCGGCTGCGGGCACGTAGGGTTTCGGCGAGACCCTTAGGTCTAGAGGGACTCTTCGGCCTAGAGACCCCCGCACTGATCTCGGGGCACAGGGAGCTCTTGCAAGGGGCTGCAGGGACCCCGGGCACCCCGAGCGCACTCTCGGAAACTTCCCAGCCCGGGCTCCCCTCTCCGCATCCCCAGCGCACCGCTCCTTAGCCTGAAGGGCCGGCGCTGGAAGGCTGAGACAGGAGGCGCCCGCCGCCTGTGGTTGGCCAGTGCTCCCTGCTTGTCGCCAAATGTCGGCCGGGTGCCCGGTGCGCGCCAGCCACGCCAACGCAGTGAGAGCCCAGCACAGAGAGGGCTGGTGCAGCGGGTGCCTGGAGCCTGATCCCACTAGCTCCGGTTCCTACAAAGGGCTTTGCCAACTCCAGCAGCTTCTGTGCCTGATTGAGGAGCGCTGGCTCCTGGGGAAGCAGATAGGGTGGGAAGGGGGCGCCAGGCGTGTCCCATCATTGGTGCAGGTGCAGCCACAGGCAGAGGTGGAGCAGGCTGGGGAGGGAGAGGGGGCCATGGGAGGGTTCCTGGCCTGCCCAGCCAGGGTGGAGGAGTCCTGCCTAAAATTGTCTGCTTCCCCACCCCCAGCTTACTGACCCACTTCAGCACTGGGCCAGGGCTGGCTCTTTGGCCTTTCTGTTCCTTAGCCACGTGCCCCAGGTCCCCTGAGGGCTGTCCTTAGCTGTCCTTAGCTGGCAGCCAGTGCCCATTCCCAGTGCCCTAAATTGCTGGAATATGGGCTCTAAAATGGGAACTAGTTTCCACCTGTTTACCCCACAGGTATATGGGTCCAAGCCAGTCCCCAGCCTCCACCCCTGTACACTTTGTGGGTATAGGCTCTGAGTTGGGCCCAAGCCTCCACCCATCAACACCACAGGTATATAGTCTCCAAGCTATGCCCCATCCCCCACCCGTCTATACTGTGGGAATCTGGGCTCCAAAACTTGCCCCAGCCTCTTCCCATCTACACTATGGGAATATGGGCTCTAGCCAGGCCCCAGCTGCCACCTGTCTACACTGTGGTGATATGGGCTCTGAGCTGGGCCCTGGCCTCTAGCCATCTACCACACAGATATATGGGCTCTCAGCTGGGTCATACACACCCAACACTCTACACCACAGTTATTTTGGCTCCGAGTCAGGCCCCAGCCTCCACCTGTCTACACGTTTATATGGGCTCCAAGTGAGCCCCCATGCCCTTCCCTGTCTACATTGTTGGGATTTGGTCTGTGAGATGGGCCTGAGCCTCCACCTGTCTTCCCCAATCTATATGGGATTTAAGTGGAACCCCAAGCTCCTCCTGTCTACACCACAGGTTTATGGGCTCCAAGCTGGGTTCTACGCCTCCACCTGTCTACACTGAGATATGGGCTCCGAGCCCAAATCCAGCCCCTCCCCATTGAAACCGTGGTGATATGGGCTCTGAGCCAGGCTCGAGCCTCGACCCATCTACACTGTGGGGATATGGGCTAAAGCTGTGCGCCAGCCTCCACCTGTCTATTCCACATGTGTATGGGTTCTAAGCTGGGCCTCATGCCTCAACCCATCTACACTGTGTGGATTTTGGCTTTTTTCTGGTTTGCTAATGCTGCTGTTTTGCCAAACACCAGAAATACATTGGCTCATGTAAAGGGTGTCTATTTATTTACAAATTTACAGTCTTAAGGCCATGAAAATGTCTAAATTAGGGCATCAACATGAGTATACCTTCACCGAATGCGGGTTGTGTCCGGAAAACCTCTGTTAGCTGGGAAGGCACGTGGCTGGCATCTCCTAATCCTCGGTTGTGTTTCAGCTCCTCTCTCAGCTCCTGTGCTTTTTTCAAAATGTTGCTCTTGGGGCATTTTGTCCTCTTAGCTTCTCTGGAACAAACACTGGGCTGGCACCTGCAAGGTGACAGCAAAAATCTGCTTTCAACAGCCATCTCCAAAATGTCCCTCTCAGCTGCTCTGAGGTCCTTCTGTTTGTGAGCTGTTTTATAGGACTCCAGTGATTAAATCAAGACCTGCACTGAATGGGTGGGCCCACACCTCCATGGGTTACATCTCCATGGAAACAACCTAATCCAAACATTCTAACCTAATCAGCACTAGTATGTCTGTCGTCACAAGACTGGGCTAAGGAACATGGTGTTCTGGGGGACATAAGACATCCAAACCGGCACAGGCTCTGAGCCGTGCCCTAGCCTGCACCCATCTACCTGGCAGGAATGTGGGCTCCAAGCTGGGCCCGCCATCTCCACCCGTCTACACTGTGGGGATATGGTCTCTGAGCTGGTCACTATCTTCACCTGTCTACACCAAAGGTGTATTGGATCCAATTTGGGCCCTAGCCTCCACCCAGATACATTGCGGGAATTTGGCTATGAGCCAGGCCCAATCCTCCATCTGTCTACACTGTGCAAATATGGGCCCCAAGCCAGACCCTACCCTCCACCTGTCAACCCATGGCATATGGGCTCCAAGCTGAGCTCCACGCCTCCACATGTGTACACTGTGGGGATACAGTCTCCTAGCCAGGTCCCAGCCTCCAACTGTCTACCCCACAGCTCTATGGGCTGAAGCTGGGCCCCAAGCATCCAGCTGTCTACACTATGGGGATATGGCTTCAAGCTGGGCCACAGTCTACACCTGTCTATACTGTTGGGATATGGGTTCCTTACTGGGCCCCAGCCTATAATCATCTGCACTGTGGGTATATGGACTCTGAGCTGGGCTCCAGCCTCCACCTCTATACACCAAACTTACATGGGATCAAAGCTGGACCCCATACCTCTACATTTTGGGAATATATGGTCCAATCTGGGCTCTTGCCTCCACCAATATGCCCCACAGGTATATGGAATCCAAGCTGGCTCCAGCCTCCTCCTGTCTACAACACAGGTATATGGGCTCAAAGCTGGGCCCAATCTCCACCTATATACTCTGTAAGGATATGGGCCCCGAGACATGCCCCATCCTCCAACTGCCTATACCACAGGTATATAGGCTCCAAGACGGGCCCCAGCCTATGCCTGTCCACTCTGTGGCACTATGGGCTCCAAGCCATGCCCCATCCTCCACCAATCTACCCCAGAGTTATATAGGCTTCGGGCTGGCCCCACACATCCACACATTTACAGCAGAGTTATTTAGGCTCTGAATCAGGCTGAAGCCTCCACCAGTCTACACCAATTATATGGGCAAAAAGCCAGGCCCCACGTCCCCACCTGTCTACACTATAGGGATATGGGCTCCAAGTTGGGCCCCAGCTTCGATGCATCTATACTGTGTGGATAGGGGCCCTGAGCCGGGACCCAGCCTGCACCCATCTACACTATGGGAATATGGGCTCCAAGCCGGGCCCCACATCTCCACCTCTCTACACCACAGTTATTAAAGCTCTAAGCCAGTCTCTAGCCTATATACACTGTAGGTACATGGGCTTCTAGCTGGGCCATAGACTACAACTGTCTACACTGTGGGGATATGGGCTCTGAGCCAGACCCCAACCTCCATCAATCTATACTGAGGGGATATGGGCTCCATGTTGGACCAGAGCCTCCACTTCTCTAGGTCACTGGCATATGGGCTCTGAGCTGGGCCTCAGACTTCATCCATCTATATTTTGGGAGCATGGGATCTGAAAGGACTCCAGCCTCCACATGTCTACACCTCAGGTACCTGGGCTCCAAGCTGGGCCCCAGGATCCATCCATCTAAATTACAGAATATGCGCTCTGAGCCAGGTCTCAGCCTCCCCTGTCTACACCACAGGAATATGGGCTCCAAACTGGGCCCCAGCCTCCACCTGTCTACCCTGTGGGGATAAGGGCACTGAGCCCATCCCTAGCCTCCACCAGTGTATATTGCAGGAATATGGGTTCTGAGCTGGGCCCAAGCCTACACCTCCCTATCCCACAGGTATATGGGTTCCAATCTGGGCCCTACACCTCTATCTGTCTACACTGTGTGGATATGGGCTGTGAGCCAGGCCCTTGCTTGTACCTGTCTACCCCACAGGTATATGGGCTTGAAGCTGAGACCCAGCCTTTACCTGTCTATACTGCAGATATATTGGCACCAAGCTGGTCCCAGGCCTCTACCTGTCTACCCCATGGGTATATGGGCTCCTCACTTTGGCCCATGACTCCACCCATCTGCACTGTGGGGATATAGGCTAAGAGCTGGACCCCAACCTCCATTCATCTACACTGTGGGTATATGGGCTCTGAGCTGAGGCCCAGCCTCCACCTGTGTACACCACAAGTATATGGGCTCCAAGTTGGCCCCCAGCATCCAACTGTCTAAATTACAAGAATATGGCCTCCAAGCCTGACCCCTGATTCCACCTATCTACATTGTGGGAATTTAGGCTCCAAGCCATGCGGCAGCCTACTCCTGTCTACCCCAAGGTATAGGGGCTCTAAGTGGAACCCCAGGCTCTACCCCACAGTTATATGGTCTCTGAGATGGGATCCAGACTCCAGCTGTCTATACCATAGTTACATGGGCTACAAGCTGGACCCCAGCCTCCATCTGTTTACCCCACAGCTATATGTACTGCAAGCTGTTCCCCAGCCTTATACTGTAAACAGTGTGGGGATATGGGCTCTGAACCAGGCACAGCCTCCACCAATCTACTCATGGGTATTAGAGCTGTGAGCCAGGACCCATGCCTCTACCCATGTACACTGCAGGAATATGGGATCCAAGCCAGGCCCAACCTTGACATGTCTACACCACAGCTATATGGGCTCCAAGTTGGACCTCAGCCTACACCCATCTACACTGCAGGGTATGAGCTCTGAGCCAGGCCACAGCCTCCACCCAGCTACCACACAGGAACATGGGCTCCAAGCTTGACCCCAGACCTGCACCTGTCTACACCACAGGTATAAGGACTCCTAG
This sequence comes from Choloepus didactylus, assembly GCF_015220235.1. Classification (NCBI taxonomy): domain Eukaryota; kingdom Metazoa; phylum Chordata; class Mammalia; order Pilosa; family Megalonychidae; genus Choloepus; species Choloepus didactylus. The sequence continues at coordinate 67,154 of NW_023637594.1, forward strand.
CCAGGCCCCAGCCTCCACCTGTCTACATTGTGGGGATTTAGGCACCATGCAGAGTGCAAGCCTCTGAGCTACGAGCCGGGCCCCAAATTCCACTTGTCTACACTTGAGTTATAGGGGCTCCAATCTGGGCCCCAGCTTCCACCTGTCTACTCCACAGGTATATGCACCCTAAGTGGAACACAAGGCTCCTCCTGTCTACTCCACAGGTATATGGGCTCTGAACCGGGCCCCAGCCTCCACCTGTCTATACTGTGGGGATATGGACTCCAAGCTGGGCCAAAGCCTACATCTGTCTACACTTTGGAGATATGGGCTCTGAGATGGGCCCAAGCCTCTACCCATCTACCTCACAGGTATAAGGGTTCTAAGCTGGGCCCCAGTCTCTACCTGTCTACACCACAGGAATATGGGCTCCAAGCTGTGCCCCATACCTCCACCTGTGTACACCACAGTTATTTGGGTTCTGAGCCAGGCTCTAGCCTCAAGCTGTCTATACTACAGGTATATGGGCTCTGAGCTAGGTCCCAGCCTCCACCTATCAATCCTACAGCTATATGGGTTCCAAGATGGGCTCCAGCCTCTACCCGTCTACAAGAGGGGATAGAGGCTCTTAGCCAGGCCCACCTCTAAGACAGCCTCCACCTGTCTACCCCACAGGTATATGGGCTTCAAGCTGGACCTCAGCCTCCACCTGTCTACCCCACAGCTATATTGCCACCAAGCAGGCTCCAGTCTCTACCTGTCTACACCACAGGTATATCAGCTTTGTGCTGGGCCCCAGGCTCCATCTGTCTGCCCCAAAGGTATATGGGCTCCAAGCTGGACTACCAGCTCCAACTGTCTACAGCGCAGGTACATGGGCTCCGAGCCAGGCCCCAGCCTTCACACATTTACATTTCAGGAATATGGGCTCCAAGCCAGGCCCCAGTCTCCACCTTTCTACGGCACAGCTACATGGGTTCTTAGCCAGGCCCCAAGCCTCCACCTGTGTGCACTGTGGGGATATAGTCTCTGTGCTGGACCCAAGCCTCCACCCATCTACACTGTGGGATATGGGCTCTGAGCTGGTCCCAAGCCTCCCCAAATCTACCCTATAGTTTTTCGGGCACCAAGCTGGGACACAAGCTCCACCTCTCTACCCCATATGTGTATGGGCTCGGAGCCAGGCCCCAGCCTTCATCCATCTACACTGTGGGGCTATGTGCTCTGATATGGGCACTAGCCTCCACCTGTCAAATTCACAGGTATATGGGCTCCAAGCCAGGCATCTACAATGTGGGAATATGGGCTCTGAGCTGGGTCCCAACCTCCAACCATCTACCATGAAGTTATATGGGCTTCAAGCTAGACCACATGCCTCCATCTGTCTATACCACAGTTATTTGGGCTCTGAGCCAGGCTCCAGCCATGCCCTGTCTACACCACAGGTATATGGACAATGAGCTAGGCCCTACACCTCCAACAATATACATTGCGGGCTATGGGCTACAAGCTGGACCCCAGCTTCCTCCTGTCTACACCACAGCTATATGGGCTCCAAGCTGGGCCCAAAGCCTCCACCCATCTACATTCTAGTCATATGGGCTTTGAGCTAGAACCCAGCTTCTGCCCATTTACTCCACAAGTATCTGGGCTCCATGCTGGGCCCCAGGCTCCACCTCTACCCCACAGATATATGGGCTCTGATCCAGGCCAGAGCTTCCCCCATCTACACCATGAGATTATGTCAACCCAGCCGGTTCCCACTCTCCACCCATGAACACTGTGGAGATACAGGCTCAGAGCTGGACCCTAAACTCCACCTGTCTACACCACAGTTATATGGGCTCCAAGCTAGACCCCATCCTCCACCTGTCTAGCCCACAGGTATACGGGCCTCTTGCTTTGCCCCATGCCTCAACCAGTCTAGACTGTTGGGGTATAGGCTCAGAGCCAGACTCTAGCCTATACCTGTGTGTCCCACAGGTATATGAGCTCCAGGCTGGACCCTTTCCTCCACCTGTCTACAATGTGGGCATATGGGCTCTGAGCTGGGCCCTAGCCTCCACTTGTCTACACCACAGCTATATGGGCTCCCAGCTGTTACAAAGCCTTTGCCCATCTACATTGTGGGAATATGGTCTTGGATCCACTCACTAGCCTATACTTGTCCACACCACAGGTATATGGGCTAGAAGCTTGGCACCACACCTCTACCTGTCTATACTGTGGGCATGTGGGCTCTGAACCGGGATCTAGCTTCCATCTGTCTACCCCACAGTTTTATGGGCACCAGGCTGAGCCCCTATCTCCACCTGTCTGCACAAGAGGTATATGGACACCAAGCCAGGCCCCAGTATCCACCCATTTCCCCACAGGTATATGAGCTCCAAATTTTCCCCATGTCTCCTCCTGTCTACACCACAGTTATATCAGCGCTAAGCCGGGCCCCAGCCTTCAACCTTCAACACTGTAGGTGTATGAGCTCTGAGCCAGGCCCCAGCCACCACCTGTCTACATCACAGGTATTTGGTATTCAAGCTGGGTCCCACACCTCCACTTGTCTACACTGTGGAAATTTGAGTACGAGCTGGAACTTAGCCTCCACCTCTCTACCCAAAGGTATATGGGTTCCAGGCTTGCCGCAGCCTCCACCTGTCTACATCACAGGTGTATGTGCTCAAAGCTGGGCCACAGCCTACACCTGTCTAAACTGTGGGGTCATGGTCTCCAAGCTGTTCCCTGCCTCCACCTGTCAAATCACAGGTATATGGACTCAAAGCTGGGCCCCAGGCCTCTGACTTTCTACACTGTGGGCATATGTGCTCAAAGCCAGGCACCAGCATCCACCTGTCTATGCTGTGGGGATATGAATTCCAAGCCAGGACCCAGCTTTCACCTGTCTACCCCACACATATATGGGCTACAAGCTTCATCCCCATGCCTCTACCTGTCTATACTGTGGGCACATGGGTTCAAAGCCGGACACCAGCATCCATCCATCTACACTGTGGTCTTACGGGCTCTGAACTGGGACCCAGCTTCTACCCATTTACCCCACAGGTATATGGCTTCCAAGCTGGGCCCCAGCTTCTAGCAGTCTACACCATAGACATATGGGCTCTAATCCGGGCCACAGCCTCTACCCATCTACACTGTGGGGATATGGGCTCTGAACCAGGCCCCTACTTCTACCCATCTACATTGTGGAATATGGGCTCTTAGCCTGGCCACAGCCTATACCCGTCTATACTGTGGGGATATGGGCTCCAAGCCAGACCCCAGCCTCTAACTATCTACCACACAGGCATATGGGATCGTGCTGGGCTCAAGGCCTCTACCTGTCTACACTGTGGGGATAGGAACTCAGAGCTGGGCCTCAGCATCCACCTGTCTACTCCACAGGTATATGGGTGCCAAGCTGGGCCTGTCTACAGTGTGGGAATATGGGCTCTGCACTGGGCCCCAAACTCCAATCATCTACCATGAAAGTATATGGGCTCCAAGCCTGGGCACATGCCTCCACCTGTGTACACCACAGTTATTTGGATTGTGAGCCAGGCTCCAGCGTTGACCTGTCTACCCTACAAGTACATGGGCCATGACATGGGCCATGAGCTGGGCCCTATGCCTCAATCTGTCTACACAGTGTGGATATGGGCTCTGTTCTGGTTTGCTAATTCTGCTGTTTTGCCAAACACCAGAAATAGATTGGCTTATATAAAGAGGGTTTATTTGGTTACAAAGTTATAGTTTTAAGGTCATGAAAATGTTCAAATTAAGGAATCAGCACAAGCCTATCTTCAATTAAGGAAGGCCAGTGACATCCGGAAAACCTGTTAGCTGGGAAGGCACGTGGCTGCCGTCTGCTGATCCTGGGTTGTGTCCCAGCTCCTCTCTCAGCTCCTGTGCTTTCTTCAAAATGTTCTCAGGGCATTTTGTCCTCTCTTGGCTTCTCTGGAGCAAACACTGGACTAGCATCTGCAAGGTGACAGCAAAAGTCTGCTTTCAGCATCCATCTCCAAAATGTCCCTCTCAGCTGCTCTGAGGTCCTTCTGTTTGTGAGCTGTTTTATAGGACTCCAGTGATTAATCAAGACCACACTGAATGGGTGGGCCCAAACCTCCATGGGTTACATCTCCATGGAAACAACCTAATCCAAAGAATCTAACCTAATCAACACTAGTACGTCTGCCCTCACAAGACTGCATCAAGGAACATGGCGTTTGGGGGACATAATACATCCAAACTGGCACAGGCTCCGAGCTGGGCCCCAGCCTCCACCTGTCTATGCTGTGGAGATATGGGTTCCAAGCCACACCCAGCCTCCACCTGTCTACCCCACAGGTATATGAGCTCCAATCTGGGGCACAGCCAATACTTGTCAACACTGTGGGTATTTGGGCTCTGAGTCAGACCCCAGCCTCCACCTGTCTACAGCACAGCTATATAGGTTCAAAGCTGGGCCATAGCATTCACTTGTTTTTACCACAGGTATGTGGGAAGGTAAGCCCCAGCCTGCACCCATTTACAGTGTGGGGATATGGACTCTGAGCCTGTCCGCAGCCTCCCACTGTATACACTGTGGGGATACGGGCTCCAAGCCTGACCCCAGCCTGAACCCATCTACATTGTCAAAATATGGATGCTGAACTGGGCCCCAGCCTCCACCTGTCTACACCACAGTTATATGGGATCCAAGTTGGGTGTCACGCCACCACCTATCTACACCGTGTGATATGTGCTCCAAGCTAGGCACCAGCATCTCCCAGTCTGAACTGTGGGGATAGGGGCTCTGAATTGGGCTGAAGTGTCCACTATCTACCAGACATGTACATGGCCTCCAAGCTAGGCTCCAGCCTCCACCCATCTACACTGTGGGATATGGGATCAGAACCTGGCCACAGGCTATATCTGTCTACCTCACATGTATATGGGTTCCAAACTGGGCCCCAGACACCACCCATCTACACTGTTGGGATATGGGTTCCCAGCCATACCCGAGACTCCTCCCAACTACACTGTGAATATATGGGTTCAGCCAGGACCCAGACTCCACCTGTTTACCCCTCATGTATACGGGCTCCAAGCTCTGCCCCACACCTCCAACTGTTTACACCACAGATATTTGGACTCTGAGCCAGGCTGTAGCCTGGACCTGTCTACACCATGGGTATATGGGCTGTGAGCCATGCCCGAGCTTCTACCTGACAATGCTACTGGTATCTGGGTTCTGAGCTGGGCCCCAGCCCCACACATCTGCATTTCAGGAATATTGTCTCCAGGCTGTGCCCCAAAATCTACATGTGTACTCCACAGGATAATGGCTCAGAGCCATGCCCCAGCCTGTACCCATCTATACTGTAGGAATGTGGGTTCTCAGATGCCCTCTGGCCTCCTGCCGACTATGCCACAGATATAAGTGTTCCAAGCAGGACACCCCACCTCCACCTATCTACACCACATTTATTTGGGCTCAGAGCCCTGCTCCAGCCTCAGTCTGTCTACACCACAGGTATATGGGCCCTGAGCCAGGTCCCACCCTCCACCTGACACTCCTACTGGTATCTGGGTTCCAAGCTGGGCCCCAGCCTCCACCTATCTACATTGCAGGAATATGGGTTGCAAGATGGGTCCCAGCCTCCACCAGTCTAAATTCTAGGGATATGGCTTCAGGCTGCACTCCATTCTCCAACTGTCTACACTGTGGGGATTTGCCTCCACAGCTCTACACCAGCATTATCTGGGCTTCGGCCCAGGCCCCATGCCCCCACCTATCAACATTAGGAGATTTGGGCTCCAAACTGAGTCCCAACTTCCACATGTCTACACTGTGGTGATATGGTGTTTGAGTAGTGCCCAGCTTCCTCCTCTCTACCCCACAGGTATTGGGCTACAAGATGGACCTCAGCCTCCATCTATCTAACTACAAATATGGGCTTCGAGCTTTGCCCCAACATCCACCTGTCTCTACTACAGGTATCTGGGCTACAAGCTAGGCCCCAGCTTCCACACGTCTACAATGTTGGGATATCAGCTTTGAGCCTGGCCCCACGCACTCACCTGTCTACACTGTGGGGATGTGGGCTCTAGCTGGACCCTAGCCGCCACCTGTGTGCCCCTCATGTATATGGGTTCCAAGCTGGGCCCCAGTCTCCACCTGTCTACACTAAGGGGATATCACCTTTGACCCTGACCCCAGCTACCAAGTGTCTACCCCACAGTTATATGAGCTTGAAGTTGGGCCCCAGCCTCCACCTGTCTACACCACAGGTATATGGGCTCCAAGCTGGGCCCCAGCCTACACCAGTCTACACTATGGGTATATGGGTTGCTTGCCATGGCCCAGCCTCCCTGCATCTACCCAACAGGTTTATTGCCTCCAAGCTGGGCCCCAGGCACACACCCGTCAATACTACAGTTGTTTGGTCTCTGAGCCTGGGCCCAGGCTCCACCTGCCAACACCACAGTTATATGGGCTCCAAGCTAGGCCCCAAGCCTCCGCCTATCTACACTGTGGTGATATGTTCCCTGAGCCAGGCCCCACTCTCCACTTGCTACGCCAGATAGCCTCCACCTATCTACATTGCGGGAATATGGGTTCTGAGATGGGTCCCACCAGCCATCTGTCTACCCACAGTTATTTTAGCTGCATGCTGGGCCTCAGCCTCCACCTGTCTACACCATAGGTATATGGGCTCCAAATCAGCTCCAGCCTCCACGCATCTGCACTGTGGTGTTATGGTTCTGAGCTGGGCCCTAGCCATCACCCATCTACCTCAGAGGTATATGGGATCCAAGCTCTCCAAAGTCTACACCTGTCAGCACTGTAAGGGTATGGGTTCTGATCCAGGCCCTAGCCTCCTCCTGTCTACACCACAGGTACATAGGCTCCAAGCTGGGCCCCAGACTCCACCTGTCTATACCACATGTGTATGAGTTGCAACCTTGGCACCAGCATACCCCCTGTCTACACTTTCATGATTTGGGCTCCAATCTGGGCCCCAGGCTCCAACTGTCTGTACTTTGGGGATATGGGCTTCAAGCCAGGCCCCAGCATCCACCTGTCTCCCACAGAGTTATTTGGGCTCTAAGGTGAGTCCCAGCTTCCACCTGTCTACACTGTAATTATTTGGTCTTGGCCTGAGGTCAAACCCATCTGCACTCTGGGGATATGGGCTCTGAGCCAGACCCCAGCCTCTGTCTGTCTACACCACAGCTATATTGCTCCAAGCTGGGCTGCATGCCTACAACTAACTACACTGTGGGTTATAGGACTGGAGCTGGTCCCCAGGCTCCACCTGTCTACACCACAGGTATATGGTATCTGAGCCAGGCCCTAGCCTCCACCCATCTACATTGCTGAAATGGGCTGTGAGCAAGGTTGCAGCCTCTACCAGTGTTGATTGTGGTAATAATGGCTCTGAGTTAGGCCCCAGGCTCCACCTCTCTTGCCCACAGATGTATGGGCTCCAAGCTGGGCCCCAGCCTCGATCCATGTACACTGTGGGGATAGTGGCTCCAATCCAGACCCCAGCCTCCAGCTGTCTACACTGTGGGGATTTGGGCTCTGAGCCATGCCCCAGCCTCCACCTATCTACATCACATGTATATGAGCTCCAAGCTGTTCCCCAGGCTCTTCCTGTCTATACCACATGTATATGGACTCCAATCTGGGTCCAGCCTACACCCATCTACACTGCGGGTATATGGCTCTGATCTGGGCCCTAGCCACCACCCACTTCTCCAATCTGGGCCAAGCCTATACCTGTCTATACTTTGGGTATATGGGCTCTGAGCCAAGCCTGAGCCTCCACCCATAAACACTGTTGGGGTATGGGACCCAAGCCGGGTCCCAGCCTCTGCCTATCTACCCCACAGTACATGGGCTCCAAGCTGGATCCAGGCCTCCACCTGTCTACACCACATGTATATGGGCACCAAGCCAGGCCCCAGCTTCCACCCATCTATATTGTAGGGATATGGGTTTCAAGCTTGGCCCCATCCTCAACATGTCTATTCTATGGTTATGTGGTCTCTGAGCCATGCTCCAGCCTCCACCTGTCTACCCTGCAGGTATATGGGCACCTAGCTGGGCCCCAGCATCCACCTGTCTACAGTTGGGGATACGAGCTCCAAGTCATTCCCTGGCTTCCACTCATCTACACTGCATGGATATGGGCTAGAGCCAGGCCCCAGCATCCACCTGTCTACCCCACAGGTATATGGGGTTCAAAGATGGGCCACAGCATCCACCTGTTTATACAACACATGCATGGGCTCCAAGATTGGACCCAGTCTCCACTGGTCTACATTGTGGTGATAAAAGCTCTAAACTGGGCCAAAGCCTCCACCCATCTACCCCACATGTATATGGTTCCAAGCCAGGCCCCACACTTCCACCTGTCTAAAACACATTTATTTGTTTCTCTGTGCTAGGCTCCAGCCTCGACTTGCCTACACCATGTGTGTATGGGCTCAGCTATCAGCCCCAACCTCCACCTATCTGTGCCACAGGTATATTGGCTCTGAGCCAGGCCACAGGTTTCTACCATCTACATTGTGGGCATATAGGCCATGAGCTGCGCCACAGTCTCCACCTGTCTACATTGTGGGGTTATGTGGATCAAGCCGGGCCCTAGCTGCCACTTGTCTACCCCACAAATCTATGGCTCCATGCTGGGCCCCAGCATCTATCCTTCTACATTGCAGGAATATGGGCATGAGCCCGGCCCCAGCCTCCGCCTGTCTACAGCACAGGTATATGGGCTCCAAGCTGGGCACCATGCCTCCACCCATCTACTATGGGATATGTGGTCAGAGTGGGCCCCAGACTCTAGCAGTCTGAACTGTGTAGATAGGGGTTCTAAACTGGGTTGAAGCCTCCACCATCTGCCCCACAGGCATATGGGTGCCAAGCTCAGCTGTAGCATCCGCCTGTCTACACTGTGGCATATGGGCACCATGCTGAGCCCCAGCCTCTACCCATAAATACTGTGGGAATAAGAGTCCTGAGCCAGGCCCCAGGCTACACCTGTCTACCCTACAGCGATATGGGCTCCAAGCTGGGTGCCAGCCTCCACCTGTCTTTCCCACAGGTATGTGGGTTCCAAACTGGGCCCCAGTTTCCACTCTTCTACTCCACAGGTATAGGAGTTCCTCACATTGGCTCATGCCCTCCAGCCATCTATAACTGTAGGAATATGGGCTCTGAGCCTGGCCCCATCCTCCACCATCCTACCCCACAGGTATATGGGCTTTTGGCTGGGCCTTACACATCCACGTATCTATAGCAGACTTATTTGGCCTCTGAGACGGGCTGCAGGCACTCCAGTCTACAACACAGTTGTATGGGCAATGAGCCAGGCCACATGCCCACACCCACTGACTCTGTGGGGATATGGGCTCCAAGGGGGCCCCTGCACCCATCTGTCTACACCACAGGTATATGGGATCTCTTTGGATATGGGCTCCAGACTGGGCCCCCTCTTCCAACCATCTATACTGTTTGGATATGGGCTCCCAGCTCAGCCCCAGCGTACCCCCAAATACACCTTTGGAATATGGGCTCCAAGCCAGACCCCAGTCTCCACCTGTCTACACTGTGGGGATACAGGCTCCGAGCCACACCCTAGTCTCCACATCTCTACCCCATACATATATGGGCTCCAAGTTGGGCACAAGTTTATACCTGCCTAGATTGCAGGAATTTGGGCTCCAAGCTGGGCCCTAATCTCCACACTTCTTTCCCACAGGTATATGGGCTCCAGCTGGGCCCCTGCCTATACTTGTCTACACTGTGGGTATATGGGCTGCTAGTTGGGCCCAGACTCCACTAGTCAGCACCAAAGGTATATGGGCTCCAAGCCAGGCTCCACACCTCCACCCATCTGCACTGTGGGAACATGGGATCAGAGCCAGGCCCCAGCCTCCATCCATCTACCCCACAGGTATATGGGCTCCAAGCTGTGCCCCATGCATCCACCTGTCTACACCACCATTATTTGGCCTCCAAGCCAGGCTCTAGCCATGAACTGTCTGCACAACAGATATATGGGGATCAAATCTGGACTCCTGCCTCCACCTGTCTACACTGAGGGGATATGGGCTCTGAACCAGGTCCTAGCCTCCACCTGTCTACCCAAGTTGTATCTGGGCTCCAAGCTAGGACTCAGCCAACACCTATCTACATTGTGGAAATACAATATCCAAGCTTGGCATCAGCCTACACCTGACTACACTGCATATATATGGGCTCCAAGCTGGGTCCCAGCCTACACCTGTCTACATTTTTGATATATGGGTGCTGAACCAGGACCCAGCCTCCTCTTGTATACCCAAAAGCTATAGGGTTCGTAGCTGGGCTCCAGCCTCCACCTGTCCAAACCACAGATAAATGGGCTCCAAGCAGGGCCTCATGCCTCCTCCCATCTACACTGTGGGGATATGGGCTCTGAACAGGATACCAGCATCCACCTGTCTACAATGTGGGTAAATGGGCTCTGAGCCAGTTGCCAGCCTCTACACATCTATCTCACAGGTATATGGGTTCCTAGCCAGAACCCAGCATCCACCTGTCCACCCCATAGGTATATGGGCCCCTAGCTGGGCCCCATCTTCCACATGTGTACACTGAGGGGATATGGGCTCTGAGCCAGGTCCCAGCCTCCTCCTGTCTACACTGTGGGAATATGGGCCCAAGCCAGACCCTGGCCTCCATCTGTCTACCCCAGAGGTATATGGGCTCCAAGCTGGGACCCAGCCTTCAGCTATGTACACCACAGTTATAGGGGCTCCAACCTGAGCCACAACTTACATCCATCTAAATTGTAATGATACGGATCCAAGCCAGGCCCCAGCCACCACCCATCTACACCACAGTTGAATGGGCTCTAAGAAGGGCCCCACATATCCACCTGTCTACAGAACCATCAACTGGGGTCTGAGCCAGGCCCTAGCTTACACCTGTCTACACCAAAGGTATATGGGCTCTGAGCCAGGCCCCACATCAGCCCATCTATAGTGTGGGGATATGAGTTCAGAGCCAGGCCCCAGCCTCCACCCATAAACAGTGTGGGGATCTGGGCCCCAAACTGGGCCCCAGGCTCCACCTTTCTACCTCACAGATATATGGGCTCCAAGCTGGGTCACATGCATCCACCAGTCTACACTGTGGGGATACAGGCTCTGAGAAAGACTCGGGCTCAACCCATCTTCACTGTGGGGATATGGGCTCCAAGCTCGGCCACAGAGTCCACCTGTCTACACCACAGGTATAAGGGCTTCAAGCTGGGCCCTATTCTCCACCCATCTATATTGCCAGATTATGGGCTGTGAGCCAGGCCCAGCTTCTACCTGTCTATCCAACAGTTATATGGGCTACACGCTAGGCCCCAGCCTACACCAATCTACGTCATTGTTATATGGGCTTCAGGCTGAGCCCCACACCTCCACGTATCTATGGCAGATTTATTTGGGCCCCGGGCCATGCTGCAGCTTCCCCTGTCTACACCACAGTTAAATGTGCAATGAGCCAGGCCCCAAGCCCACACCAATCTTTATTGTGGACATATGGGATCCAAGCTGGGCTCCAGCCTCCACCCATCTGCGTTGTGGGAATATGGGTTCTGAGCCTCCACCTCTCTACTCCATAGTTATTTGGGCTACAATTTGGACACCAGTCTCCACCTGTCTATACCACAGGCATATGGACTCAAAGCTGGGGTCCACACCTCCACCCATCTACACCATGGGGATATGGGCTCCATCCTGGTCCTTAGTCTCTACCTGCCTACATTGTGGAGATATGGGCTCACAGCCAGCCCCACCCTCCACCCATCTAGCCCACAAGTAAATGGGCTCCAATCTGGGCTCCAGACTCTACTGTCTCTGTCACACACCCATATGGGCGTTGAGCCAGAACCAAGCTGGACCCCACACCTTAATCAGTCTTCTCTATGGGGTTATGGGCCCTGAGCCAGACCCTAGCCTCCACCCATTTACACTGTGGGGATATATGCTTCCAATCTCTACGTGTCTACACCACAGGTATATAGGCTCCAAGCAGGACCCTAAGCCTCCATCCATCTACACTGTAGGGATATGGGCTCTGAACTGGGCCCCAGCCTCCACTTGTCTACACCACATTTATATGAGCTCCAAGGTAAGCCCCATGCCTCCAACCAACTACACTGTGGTGATATGAGCTCTGAGTCAGATCCCAGCATCCAACTGTCTACACTGTGGGTACATCATCTCTGAGCCGGGTGCTACCCTCCACACATCAATCCCACAGGTATATGAGCTCTGAGCCAGGCCGCAGTCCCCATCTGTCTACCCTATAGGTTTATGGGCTCCTCACTGGGCCCAGAATCCATACGTGGACACCACGGTGTTATGGGCTCTGAGCTTGGCCCCAAGCCTCCACCCACCTACCCCAGAGTTATATGTGCCCAAAGCTGAGCCCCACGCCTCCACCTGTCCACACCATAGTTATATGCACACCAAGCCAGGCCCCAACCTCCACCTCTTTACATGACAGGTATATGGGCTCCAAGCTGGGCCCTAGCCACCAACCATCTACATTGCGGTAAGAAGGGCTTGGAGTGAGGCCCCAGCATTCACCTGTCTACTCCACAGGTATATGGCCTCCAAGCTGGGCCCCAAGCCTCCACCCATCTACACTGTGGGGATATGGGCTCAGTGCTGGGCCCAGCCTCTGCCTTTCTACCCCACAGTTACATGGGCTCCAATATGGCCAAATACTTCCACCTGTCTACCCAACAGATACATGGGATGATAGCCCTGTCCCAGCCTCCACTGTACATTGTGGGAACATTGGCTTCTTGATGGACCCAGATTTCATCCATCTTCCCCACAGATATATGAGCTCCAGGCGGGGCCCCAGCCTCCACCTGTCTATACTATAGTTATATGGGCTCCAAACTGGGCCCCAGACTCCAACTCTCTACACCACAGGTCTATGGGCTCTGAGCTGGGCCCTAGTTTTTGAACATCTACATTTTAAGAATATGGACTCTGAGCTAGGACAAGCCCCCATACATCTACACTGTGGGGTTATGGCATCAAGCTAGGCCCCAGCCTCCAACTGTGTACCCCACATGTACATGGGTTCTAAGTTGGACCCCATATTCCACCTGTCTACACTGTGGGGATTTGGGCTCTGTGTCGGGCCCCAGCCTCCATCTGTCTATACCCCAGTGGTGAGGCACCACACTTCCACGTATCTACATTGGGTGGATATGGGCACTGAGCTAGGGCCCAGGTTCTACCTCTCTAGCCCACAGTTATATGGGTTCAAAGCTGAGTCACTATGTCCACCTGTCTGCCCCACAGGTATATGGGCTCCAAAATTGGCCCAATCCTATGCCTGCCTACACTGTGAAGATATGGGCTCTGGGCTGGACCCCAGCCTTCACCAACTACTGCACAGATATATGGGATTTGGGCTCGGCCCATGCATTCACATATGTATAGCAGAGTTATTTGGGGTCTGAGCCAGGCCACAGCCTCCACCTGTCTACACCACTTATGTATGGCCAAAAAGCAAGGCCCCATGCCCCTACCCATCTACATTGTGGGGATATGGGCTCCAAGTCAGCATCTAGCCTCGAGCTGTCTGCAACACAATTAATGGGCTCCAAGCTGGGCCCAGCCTCCACCAGTCTACATTTTGGGCCCCAGGCTCCACCTGTCTTTCCCACATGTATATGGGTTACAAGCTAGGTCCCAAGCCTACACCTGTCTACACTGTTTGGATACGGGCTCAAAATCAGGACCCAGCCTATAGCTGTCTACATTGTGGGAATATGGGCAATGAACTGTGCCCTGGCCTCCAGCCATCTTCCCCACAGGTATACAGGCTCCGATCTCAGCCCCAGCCTCCACAAATATACACTGTGTGGATATCGGTTCTGAGCCAGGCCCTAGCCTCCACTTATCTCCCGCAAAGACATATGGGATTAAAGCTGGGCCCCAGCCTCCATGTGTCTACTCTGTGTGGTTATGTGCTCCAAGCTGGGCCTCAGCTACCACCTGTCTATGCCACAGGTATATGGGCTCCAAGCTGGGCCCCAGTCTCCAGCTGTCAATACCACAGGTATGTGGGCTCCAAGCTGGGCCCCAACCTACCCCCAACTGCATTGGGGAATATTGGCTTTGAGCCGGGCCCCAGCCTCCACCCACCTACCCAACAGGTTTTTGTGTCAAAGCTGGGCCCATGCCTCCACCTGTCTACACCACAATTATTTGGACTTCTAGCCAGTTCTACCCTCCAACTGTCTACACAACAGGTATATGGTTTCTGAGCCAAACCACAGGCTTTCACCAATCTACACTGTGGTGATATGGGCTCTGAGACAGCACCCAGCCTCCATCAGTCTACACTGTGTGGATATGGGCTCTAGCCAGGCCCCAGCCTGCACCCTTCTGTGCTGTGGGAATATGGGCTCTGAATTGGGCCCTAGTCTCTAGCCATATACCCCATAGTTATATGGGCTCCAAGCTGGCTCCAGCCTCCTCATGTCTACACCACAGGTATATGGGGTCCAAGCTTGGCCACAGTCTCTACCTGTCTACCCACAGTTATTTGGGCTCCAAGCTGGGTCCAATCTCCTCCTCTATATACTGTAAGGATATGGGCTCTCAACCAGGCCCCAGCTTCCAACTGTTTACCCCACAGGTACATGGGTTCAAAGCTGGGCCACAGCATCCACCTGTCTACCCCAGTTCGCTAATGCTGATGATTTGAAAAACACCAGAAATGGATTGGCTTTTATAAAGGAGGTTTATTTGGTTGCAAAGTTACAGTTTGAAGGCCATTAAGTGTCCAAGGTAAGGCATCAACAATAGGGAACCTTTGCTGAAAGATGGCCAATGGCCTCTGAAAACCTCTGTTAGCTGGGAAGGCATGTAGCCGGCATCTGCTTGCTCCCAGGTTGCATTTCAAAATGTGAGCTTTCAATGGTCATCTTCAAAATATCTCTCTATACTGCAGCAAGAATCTGGGCCTGTTTGACTCCTCTTAAAGTACTCCAGTGATCCAATTAAGACCCACCCTGAATGGGCGGGGTAACACCTCCATGGAAATAACCCAATGAAAGGGCTCACCCACAGGTGATTGAGTCACATCTCCATGGAAACACTGAACCCAGAGGTTCCAACCTAATCAACGTTAATACCTCTGCCCCCACAAGACTGCATTAAAGAACATGGCATTTTGGGGGACATAATACATCCAAACTGGCACAGGGTCCCACCGAGCAGATTGGATGGGGGGAGCTGGGATGAGTTCTGGGGCATGCACAGGAACCACATAGGCTGCTCCCAGAACTGCACATGCCCACACATGAGCACATGTGCAGGGACTTGCACATGTGTGTGCACACACAGCCTCTGGTCACCATGCTTCCTGGTGGGAAACAGCTGCTGTGTGCTGGGGTGTGGCAGCTCTGATGTGCAGGGCTGGCTGAGGGCAGGCCTCCACAGTCTGCACAAAATGCTGGCATCTGGTGGCCTTAGGCTCCTGGGGGTCCATCTGTTCCTGTGTGCTAATGCAGCCATTTGTAAAATACCAGAAAATGGATTGGCTTTTATAAAGGGGGTTTATTTAGTTACAAAGTTACAGTCTTAAGGCCATGAAGTGTCCAAGGTAAGGCATCAACAACAGGATACCAGCTCCCTCCATCCCATCTGCTCAATGGGACCCTGTGCCTGTTTGGATGTATTATGTCCCCCAAAATGCCATGTTCTTTAATGCAATCTTGTGGGGGCAGAGGTATTAATGTTGATTCGGTTGGAACCTCTGGGTTCAGTGTTTCCTTGGAGATGTGACTCAATCAACTGTGGGTGAGAGCTTTCATTGGATTATTTCCATGGAGGTGTTACCCCACCCATTCAGGGTGGATCTTAATTGGATCCCTGGAGTACTTTAAGAAGAGCCAAACATCCGGAAAACCTCTGTTAGCTTGGAAGGCATGTGGTTGGTGTCTGCTTGCTCCCATGTTGTGTTTCAGAATGGTGTTCTACAAACTGTCAGTGTCAGTTTCAACAGCCATGTTCAAAATACCTGTCTCAGTTGCAGCTCTCTCCAAAATGTCACTCTCAGTTGCTCTGAGGTCTTTCTGTCTGTGAACTCCTTTATAGGACTCCAGTGATCCAAGTAACACCCACCTGAATGAATGGGGTAACACATCCATGGAAATCATCCAACCAAACATTTCACTCACAGTTGATTCAGTTACATCTCCATGAAAACACTCAATCAAACAATTCCAGTCTAATCAACACTAATACGAATGGCCCCACAAGATTGCATCAAAGAACATGGTATTTTGTGGGACATAATACATTCAAACCAGTGCACCATCCTCTCAGCAGCCCCGGCGTGGCCCTGGGTGGGCTCCTGGACCTCTGGCTGCTCACTTCCCTGGCCATGCAGCCTGCTGCTGGGTGTCCAGCCCACTCTCTGCAACGCCCCAGGCTATGGCTGGGTGGTCTCAGGGTTCCCCATGTCCTCACAGACCGAGCACACCTTCAGTATTCTGGAGTGGTGGACAGATGGTAATTTGGATGGATGGAAGGATGGACAGGTGGGTGGATGGACCTCCAGGCATGTCACCATGGCAGTCCTGGCTGGGAGTTGCTTCAGCTTGTCATAGACCTGGGGGCGAGTTTGCAGGTGGGCCAGGCTCACTCATGGGTGTGTGGCTGTTCTGCCCAGAGGACCTTTGGCCCCCCAGCCCATGATAAGGATATAACCAATAGAGGTAATTAATGAAGAGCTGACTACCAACACCAGCAATGGAAGACAGAAACCAATGGCATGAGGTCTTTACATTGCTATTATAAAGTAACTGTCAAAATAGAATTCTATAATGAAAAAGAAGTCCTTCAAGAAGAGGAGAAATAAACAGATTTCTGGACAAGTAAAAATTGAGAAAGTCTGCTAGTAGCAACTAATTTTAAAAGAAATGTGAAAAGATATTCTTCAGGTAGGAAGAAAATGATCCCATATAGGAGGTTTAAGATTCAGGATTGATTAAAGAACAAAATTGTTAAACTCATATATCCTAATGAATATTGAATAAAGTAATGGAAAGATGTCTGTGGGCTACAACATCAATAAAGTATTAAATAATCAATAAAATAATATATATCATAAGCTGGGTAAATGGATCTGAAGTATTTTAAAATACATTATTTGTGAAGTTGATAAAGTATAATTTCAGATTTGGTAAGGGAAGCAAAAATGTTGTAATTTCTCAGGTAAATTCTAAAAATGTATTAAAATAATGCATCTTATCTAAATATATAGAATAGAAAACCTAAATTTATATAATATTTAAAAAAAGGCATTCAGAAAAAAAAGAACATATAACAGACAGCACAAACAGTATATGAAAAGGATGCATATTTAAATACAGTAATTATATTGAATTATATGAATTATAGTTTAATTATATTTAATGGTAATTATATGAGTTGTATTTAATTATATTTAACAGTAATTATACTGAATATAAATATCTTCTTAATCAAAATTGTCAAGTGAATTTAGAAAGAAATATATCTATATACATATAGACCTAAGAAAGTCATCTATGTCATACAGCAAAGTTGACAGTAAAAAGTAGAAAACAATATTCCATGTAAACACTTCTGAAATAGTAAACTTTATTTAACTTTCTCAGTATTAAATAAAAGGTATCAAATAAGGAAAAGCATGGCTTTTGAAAAGTGAGAGAACTACAATATGACAAAAAATTTGGCATTTTTTACAACTATCTCAGCAATTGATCGAATAGCAGAGAATAAGGGAAGATATTGAATATTTGGTCACCAGGAATGATAAATTTTATTTAATGCACAAAATATAGAGCAATAAAGACAATAACAAACTACACCATTTTCCATGCACAAAAGCAAATGTAGGGGCAGGGGGAGAAGGAGGAACCACAGTCATCCTGTCACAGGTGGTGCTGACCAGGGAAGAAAGGTGGAGGCAAAGAGAAGGGGACAGCTGTGGTCTTGTTCTGATGAAGGGGCACAGGACATGCACATGGGATGGATGTGGGGTGGAGGGAGAGTGAGAAGTCAAGAAAGGTAGCAAAGATGTCACCAGAACCCCTGTCAAGTGGAGTCCCTGTACATGGAAAGCTGGAGCCAGAGGAGGAGCAGGATCCAGGGAGGAGCTGAGAGTTCCTGTATTGCCATGTTAGCAATCCACATGGGGCGTTATGAAGCAGCAGTGTGTTTATCAGGACTGTGTGGAAAGGATTGGGATGGATGAAAAAAATGGAGAAGCCATGCCAGTATAGATGGTGTTCAAAGCCAAGTTGGTCCAGTGAGGGAACATGGTGCTGAAGAAGGAAAGTACTCTGAGGACAGAGCCCTGAGGACACACTTATGCTGAGAGGCTTTGGAGAAAAAGAGAACCCAGCAAAGAGGTAGAGGGGAAAGGGCACTGAAGTCAGTTAAATAACAAAGAGGAGTGTAGTGAACCAGACACTGACTGATGGAAACATTTCTGGGAGATGAGACTGACTGTGTCAAATGCAGCTGATGGAGTAAATTCAAGGAGAATTTGGGGGTAATGGAAATGTAAAATTGGATTGTGATGAGGGTTGCATAACTGTACATTTACAAAAACATGTATACTTAATTTTATGAATTTTATGTCATGTAAACAACTTCAGCTGTTGTTTAAAAAAATAAAATGAAACATACACCTGCCATGTGATTAAGGATTTCTACTCCCATGTATTCATCAGGGTAATGAAAACAAGTGTTCATAAAAAGGACTTGTGGCCAATCTGCCCACTGGCCTTCCTACCACCCACCTGCCACCAGCTTGGTGCATCAGTCTGCAGGAGTACCAGGGTGGGTGTGGAGAATGCAGCCATCACTGTGGCCTCCTCCTCCTTGCCCTTTCCCTGAATCCCAGCTGCTTCCCCTTCCCCACATTGGCTCTTTCACTCTCTGCTCCCCACATTCAGGGTAACAATGAAGTGTCTGGAGCAGCCCAGCAGCAGCTAGATTGCTTTGGTCACAGTCCAGTCATATATACCCAGAACTACCTCTGGCCCCTGTGCCTT
The DNA here is from genome assembly GCF_015220235.1 of Choloepus didactylus. Taxonomy (NCBI): domain Eukaryota; kingdom Metazoa; phylum Chordata; class Mammalia; order Pilosa; family Megalonychidae; genus Choloepus; species Choloepus didactylus. The sequence goes on from NW_023637594.1 coordinate 86,248, forward strand.
GGAGTGGAGACTAGCAAGGATGAAATCAACCTCCTGGTATTCAGGGAAAACATGGTCATAACATTAGCTGGATACAAGCTTAAGGAGGAGACAACACACATATAATTTCAGCTGTAATATATTAAATTTCAAAATGTCTAGATTTCAACCAAAGATTACAAAACTTACATAGAATAAAGAAGTGATGACCTAGGCAAAAGAGAAGATTAAAGCATTAGAAACCATAAACAAGGAGGAACAGACCTGGGATATACTAGACAAAGTTTTTTTTTTTTTTTAATTGTATTAAATATGCTCAAAGAGCTAAAGGAAAACCTTGATAAAGAAACAAAGGAAATCAGGAAAATGGTAGATGGACTTAAAGAAAATATGAATAGAGAGATATGGAAATTACAAAAAGGAACAAAACAGCTGAAGTCCACAGTAACAGACATTAAAAATTCTCTAGAGGGCTTCAACAGCAGATTGGAGCTATTTCTTAAGAAGAAAGTATCAGTGAAATTAAAGATAAGGCAATTGAAATCAAGCAGTGTGTGGACCAAAAAGAAGAATGAAGAAACATTAATGGTGTTTGAGAAGCACATCGGGCACCATCAAATGTACCAATATATGCACTGAGGGAGCCTAAGAAGGAGAAAGGAAGGAAGAATGAAGACTGGAATGTAGGAAGGAAGGAAGGTGGGAGGGAAGGAAGAAAGGAAAGGAGAGAGGGATAGAGGGAGAAAGGAAGGGAGAGAGGGAGGGGTAGAGTTAATATTCAAGGAAATAATGGCTGAGAACTTCCCAAATTTAATGAAAGCCATGAATACACACTTCCAAGACACTCAATGAATTCCAAACAGGATAAACCCAAATAGGAACAAGTTTGGGCATATTATAATCAGACTACTGAATGCCAAAGATAGAATTCTGCAAACCCCAAAACAGAAGCAATATGTCACCTAGAAGAGAGCCTCAATAAAGTCAATTGTGCTGATTTCTTTTTGGGAGCCATGGAGGCAGAAAGGCAGTGGAATGACACAGTTAAAGTGCTGATAGCAAAAAATTGCCAACCAAAAATTCTATATAAGGCAAAACTGTCTTTAAAAAATAAGGATGAGATTAAAGCATTCCCAGAGAAACAACAGAAGAGGGAGCTCATCTCCACTCCTCTAGTCCTATAAGACATGCTAAAGAGAGTTTTTCAGGATGAAAGGAAAGGACAATAGAGAAGTAGATTGAGTCATATGAGAAATAAAGATCTCCAGTGACAGCAATGACATGGGTAAATATAAATGTCAGCACTATTGTAATTTTGGTTTGTAACCCCACTTTTTACTTCCTATAGGATCCAAAAGACAAATGCATAAAATGTTATGATAAATTAGTGATTTCTCTTCATAATGTATTAAATGTGCAATTTGTTAATAAAAAGTACATAAAGGTGGGGGGTGGAGAGGGATAGGAACATAGTTTCATATACTATTAAATTTGAGGTGAGTATCAAAGCAAATGACATTATTATAGATTTAGGATATTAAATTTAAGCCTCATGGTAACTGCAAAGAAAATATCAGAGAATATGCAAGATCATTGAGACAGAAATTAGAGTACAGGTTACCAGAGTCGGGGGCAGGGTGAGAGGGGAATAATGCATAAAGGGCACAGGGTTTCTGTTGGGGAGATGGAGAAAAGTGTCAGTAATGGAAGGTGATGAGGCACCACAACACTGCGGATGCAATGACTCACAGTGAGTGATATGCTTGGGATTGGCTGAGACAGGAACATTTATATTGCATACAAAGAATATGTTCCCACAGTTAAAAAAGAAAGAGCAAGTGAAGAGATAATGACAATTAAGTGCAGCTCATGACACTGGATGGGATCTGTTTTGGGTTGCTAAGGCTACCAGAATGCAATATACTAAAAAAATGGGTTGGCTTTTACAACAGGGTTTTGTTAGTTTGCAAATTTACAGTTCTAATACCATGAAAATATCCAAATTAGGGCATCAATAGGATGATACCTTCTCTGAAGAAAGGCTGCTGGCATCTGTGACACCTCTGTCACATGGGAAAGCACATGGCCTGTGTCTGATGTTCCTTCTCCCTGGGTTCTGTTATTCTCATCTTCTCACTTCAGCGGCTCTCTTGGAAATGAATGGTTCATATCTTGATAGGGTTGTTGGACACTATGGGGTAGGGAGGAGTGGAACTTTTAAAAATTTGACAGTAATTCGGTTAAGATTGGTACATTTCACTGTATTTCAATTTTACATCAGTTTAAGAAAAATAATTAGAAAGAGTTATGATCATCAGAATAAAATGGACACAAGGTCATTTTATTTTCCAAGTCTCCCCTCCTCCCCAGACCCTCCCACTGATGATCTGTCCAAGCTACCAGTTGCTGGTGTGTTCCAGGTGGAATTCTGGGATATTCTCTATTGCTTGTTGTGGCTGTTGCATCCGTGGTTACTGGGCAAAGCCTTGTGGGTGGCCACAGTGCCACAAAAAGGCTGCAAACCTCCCTGGAGCCTGACTTTGGGCTGATCTCTGAGATGCTGCAGGAGGTGGTGATGGAGCTGTTGCCAAATGGCATGAGTCCAGATGTCACATGCCACAGCCTCTGCCTTTCATCAGTTTACAGGGGTTCCCTTATTGTTATTCAGATTTTGTCCAGTCTGCTAAAAGCCAGATTTACATAAGATGAGAAAAGCAAATTGCCGAAACACTGGCTGCACAGAACAAAGAGAAATCAGTTGACAAAATAAGTTCGCTCATAGGGGTTTGCAGAGACTGTACCATCTTTAGATGCTTGGTTAGAGAAAGAGACTTTACAAATACTCAGTCTTACAGACACCTACAGAAAGGCAAAGAGAAGGAAAGCAATGCTAATCAAATTAACTTCACTGGCCCCCAAACTAAAGGAAGCAAGTATCTAAATCTTTCAAACTGGAAGTGACAATAGAGATGCTAAATACACTGAAGTCTCTGAAATGGCTTCTGAGTATGACCCCAGGGGACTGGGTGTGGGAATTAAAGCAGCTCTGCCCCCTCCCCTCTGCTCAGGCCCCCAGAGCTTCCAGGCTGCATCACCCAGCCGGCCTCCCTCTGAAGGTCACGGTGGCCCTGGATCCAGCAGGACCCCTCCACTGGCTGGAGATCCTCCACCTCCTCTTCCTGGTCATGGAAATGGGCTCCATCATGGCCACTTCCTCCTTTGAGATTGAAAGACTATCAACTTCCCAAAAAACACCAGGAAGTGTGGGACTTTCTTTTAAAAAAAATTAAACTTTCTTCCAATAGTAAAAGAAACTGCAACTACTTAAGTATTTGCTCAAATTGAAACTAGATGAAACTACATTTCCCTAGAGAATATTTTCTAATTATTGTTTATATATTAATCTAAGTTAACTATTTATATTCTGTTATTATATCTGTATATTACAAATATTGCAGTTTTAAAATATAGATACTGATTAGAGACATTTATACATCAGAACGTGTATTTTTGGGGAAAGGATGGAATTCCTGTTGGTCACAAATCCTCAGTAAAGGCAACTTTTTTTTTTTTAAATGGAGTATGTATTAGTTAAACCATTGAAAAATGAATATATACTTTGGGGTGTAGTTAACTGTGTTCTTAGAGAGAAATTAATATAATTTAATATTATTTTTTAAAATAAGGAAGATGAAAAAATAAACTTGGCAAGTTCAGTGTAGATGATTTTCTTTCTCTGCCATATGCTGCACTGAGAGTTTTCTGACCATGGAGAAATACCCTGGGACAATTTGGGGAAGCCCCCACATCCCACCCTTTAGCCTCTCCCTCACCATCTGACACAACTCACAGGAAAGCTGAAGGAGCAGCCTGGGTTTCTCTCCCACAGAAATATCTGGTGTCCCCAGAATTAGTAGTTCTAGTCACAAATGACCCTCCCTATATAGGCAGTGAGCACTAACCGGGGAGTATTAGAGATGGTGGAAGGAAGCAGGTAGTGACACTTCTAGCAGGTGTGTTGGGGGATAAATCAAAGGACAGAAAAATTGTTATAAGAAGATAAAGGATGACTTCTCAAAATAGAGCTTGGGTCAGGTCATAGAACAGTGAAGGTGAGAAAGAATGTCCCTGTCCTTAGGGAGCAGATATTTAAGTGGTGGGGGTAGTCTGCTGGTTTGAATCTATTATGTACCCAGAAAAGCCTATGTTCTTTTAGTTGAATCTTGTGGGGGAGACATATTGTGGGTGGGACCTCTTGATTATGATGTTTCCATGGAGACATGAGCCTGCCCATTCAAGTTGGGTCTTAACCCCCTTGCTGGAACCCTCTATGAGAGGATAAAAGGCAGACATTTTGAAGACAGCTCAGAAATGCTTAAAAAGAAAACACCCAGGAGAAACAAAAGTACCCACAGGGAAGCTGAGACAGAAGCTCAGAGACATTTTGAGAAATCCACTGAAACCAGAATCTAAGCCCAGGAGAGAAGGATCAGCAGAGCCAGCCATGTGCCTTCCCATTTGACAGAGGAACCCTGGGTGCCATCAGCCTTTCCTCAGAGAAGGGATCTATCTATTAAGGCCTTAATTTGGACATTTTCATGGCCTTATAACTGTAAATTTACAACCAAATAAATTTCCATCATAAAAGCAAAACCGTTTCTGGTATATTATATTCTGGCAGCTTTAGCAAACCAAAACAGGGAGGTACTGGACAGAGAGATTGAACAGTGCACAGAGGATGTCATGCAATGGTAACATAACAGAGAAGAATGTCCAGGGAAGGGCAGGAGTGATGGGTGTGGGAAATGGGGGCTCTGAGGAGAGATTAGGAATCCCCTCTGAAGAGAGGACATCTGAGCAGTGAAGCAACCTGGCAACAAGCACTGCAGGATGAAGGGAAACAACAGGTGAGGGTGATACAGTGGGTGTGAGAGTGTTGTGTTTGGGGATCACCCAGAGGCCAGGGAAGCCAAAATGCAGTGAGCGAATGGTGGCTGGAAGGGTGGGGTTAAATGCCATCAACAGGGTAAAGCATTTAATTTTAATTTAGGAAGACAGTGGCAGTGATGTGGGGAAAAGGGACTAGCAGGAAGAACAGGGACTCTTTAAGATGAGGATGTTGATTGCTGCACTGGGGGAAGCACTGGAGACAGAAGGATCAGCTCCAGGTCCTGTTCTGCAGAAATTGAGAGACTCCTGATGCTATCTGTTTCCTTCCTTCCATCTCTTTAGTGAGAGTTTTGTTCACCACCTTTCTGTCCTCAAGTAACTGGGGTCCTGGCCACACTTTCACATCCCTATGCATGGGGGGAAGCAGCTGAGTGGGGCTCTGTGTGCCTGGGGGGGCCTGTGCTTCTCAGTGATCCTCTGGGGGTTCACTGGGTGAGGATGCACATGGATATGAAGCCTCTGCCTTGGGTGGCTTCAGATCTCCAAGAAAGCCCCCTCCAGCCCCCTAGCTGGGTGTGATGAGCCTGGCCACCAGCATTCTGGGAGCCGAGGAGGGGCAGAGTGAGGAGGATCAGTCTACAGGCTTTCACTGGGGCTCCTGCTTCTTTCAATGGGGTTCTCACCCCCACCTCACCTATTCCCACATCTACAAGTTCATAGCCTCTTTTTCTTTTTTTAATTCAATTTTTTAGAGATATGTTCACATACCATGCAGTCATACAAAACAAAGTGTACATTCAATTGTTTAGACTACCATTATATAGTTGTACATTCATCACAAAAATTAATTTTTAACATTTTCATTACCACACACACAAAAATAATAAGAATAAAAATTAAAGTGAAAAAGAACAATTAATTAAAGTAAAAAAGAACATTGGTTCCCCCCCCCCATTTTTCTACTCATCCATCCATAAACTGAACAAAGGGAAGTGTGGTCCTTATGGCTTTCCCAATCACATTGTCACCCTCATAAGCTACATTTTTATACAATTGTGTTCAAGCTTCATGGGTTCTGGGCCATAGTTTGATAGTTTCAGGTATTTACTGCTAGCTATTCCAATTCATTAGAACCTAAGAAGGGTTGTCTATATTGTGCATAAAAGTGTCCACCAGAGTGACCTCTCAGCTCCTTTTGGAATCTCTCTGCCACTGAAGCTTATTTCATTTCCTTTCACATCCCCCTTTTTGTCAAGAAGCTGTTCTCCATCCCATGATGCTGGGTCTACATTCCTCCCCAGGAGTCATATTCCATGTTGCCAGGGAGATTCACTCCCCTGGGTGTCTGATCCCACATAGGGGAGGAGGGCAGTGATTTCACCTGCCAAGTTGGCTTAGCTAGAGAGAGAGGGCCACATGTGAGCAAGAAAGACATAGCCTCTTTCTTGTCTTTCCTTGTCTCATGTAAAGCTAGGGTGGAGAAGGGGACAGAGACTCACCTACCTGTGCAGATCCATATGTCTAACTCCTCCTTTGGGAAATTTTTCAGACTTTCTATTTTCATCCTCACTTTTCAACTCAATCTTTGTGGGTGTCTGTGAATCCAATGTCTCCTTCTAAACACAAATCCTTTTTTTTTTTTTTGGTGGAACTTAGGTTTAATTAGTCTCTAATGTTAAGTTTTAATTTTCTGTATGTCTGCTTCCTATTTGTAATAGCAAAATGCAGGCTCTGTCAACAGTAGAATGAATAAATAATGATATATGCATGCAGAAGAATACTGTCCAGAAATAGGAACAACCAACTGAAATATTATTGATAAATTTCAAATTACAATGTTTAGTTTAAAAAGCCTATTACAAAGAGTGTTATATTTTACACTTCCATTTAAATAAAGCACAAGTACCAGCAAAACTAATTTACATTGTGAGAAATCAGGATGGTGATTACTTCGGGGAGGAATGAAGACTGGAAGGGAGCAGGAGATATTCTGGGAATACTTGATTTCTTTATCTGGGTGTTGATAAAATAGGATTAAATGGGGTGGTTCAATGTTTTTTCATCTTGTGAAAAATCAACTGCACATAAATGTGTACTTTTTGCATGTATATTTCAATGAAAAGTAAAATTCCGTGTGTCTGTAGTATTTATATTAGAAAAACTCTGCCCAGATGGTAAATCACTTTGGATTTCTTTCATCAACTAATCTTCACATCACAGATGGCTTTTTTGACCCTTGAATTTTGCCAAAAAGTCACCAAAGAGAATGTCTTTTGTTGCTCAGATGTGACCTTTATCCCTAAGCCCACTCGGCAGGTCAACTCACTGCCCTCCCCCATACATGGGACATGTCTACCAGGGTTGAGCCTGGACCAGCATTGTGTGATTGAGAAAGTTTTCTTGACCAAAGGGAGGAAGAGAAATTAAGCAAAATAAAGTTTCAGTGGCTGAGAAATTTCAAATGGCTCCAAAGGTCATTTTCAATGTTATTTTTAGGCATTACGTAGACATCCCTTTTTAATTTTTAGTTTATTGGAAGAGCTAGAAGGAAATACTTGAAACTGTTGAACTAGAATCCAGTAGCGTTGATTCCTGATGACAACTGTATAACTGTATAGCTTATAAGGTGTGACCGACCGTGTGATTGGGAAAAAATTGTGGCACATACTCCCTTTATCCAGTGTATGGACATATGAGTAGAAAAATGGGAAGAAAAAGTAAATGAATAATAGGAGAGGATGAGGGTATGGGATGTTTTTGCTGTTCCTTTATACTTTTACTTTTACTCTTATTTTTGTATCCTTTGGTGTTCTAGTTTGCTAATGCTGCAGAATGCAAAACACCAGAGATGGACTGGCTCTTATAAAAAGGGGGTTTATTTGGCTACACAGTTACAGTCTTAAGGCCATAAAGTATCCAAGGTAACACATCAGTAATTGGGTACCTTCACTGGAGGATGGCCAATGATGTCTGGAAAACCTCTGTTTGCTGGGAAGGCACGTGGCTGGCATCTGCTCCAAAGTTCTAGTTTCAAAACGGCTTTCTCCCAGGACGTTCCTCTCTAGCAAGCTTGCTCCTCTTCAAAACATCACTCACAGCTGCACTGAGTTCCTTCTCTTTGAGTCAGCTCATTTATATGGCTCCACTGATCAAGGCCCATCCTGAATGAGTGGGACCATGCCTCTATGGGAATATCTCATCAGAGTCATCACCCACAGCTGGGTGGGGCACATTCCAAGCAAATCTAATCAGCACCAAAATGTCTGCCCCACAAGACTACATCAAAGATAATGGTATTTGGGGGACACAATACATTCAAACTGGCACATTTGGCTTTTTTTTTCATAACTTGTCTCTTTTTTTACCATTTTAGTGACCCTTACTGATATTCTTCATTTCTACACTCTTCTATGTTATTGGAAAGCAGGCATGTCCTTCCCTAACCCTTCCTGGTCTGTGTGGACAGATCTGCTTAGTGCTGTGGTTCAGTGTTAGACACCTCTATTTTTCACACACCAAATTCCTGTCATTCAACAACTTTTGTCAAAAAAATCTGATATCTGATTCTATTCACCTGTCATTTGTCTGTCATTTATGTGAATAATGTGATGAGTTAAAGAGATATTGAGTGATTCCTCTTCAGTCCCTCAGCAATAATGAGCTGTGCAGAAGTCCTGGTGCTAATGACACAAACGGACAGTTATCCAAAAAGTAGAGTTCTTGCTTTTTTTCTCTTTTGTTCTGGCAACACACAGACAGAAAAGCAAAGACCAACCGTGGTGTAAAACAAAATGGCTTCAATATGGAAAAAGTATTAAGTGCAATCAAATATATTTACAATTAATATTGTAAATCATAAGCCTATCCGCTTAGATTGCATCACATATCAAAGTCCAACCTTAGAGGGAATGTGGGAAGATGTCAAAGTAGGAGTCTGCAGAAAATTAATTTTACTCTTAAACAATGTATGAATCCAAGAAGAAATCACAAGGGAAATTATTTCTTGTCTTCAGACAAATGAAAATGTAAGCAGAAAATACTAAAATTCATGTGATGCATCCAAGGACAAGTTATGAGGGAAATTTGTAGCTCTAATGGTTTACATTAAAAAAGAAGAAATATTTCAAATCTGTTGTTTTAGTTTGTCCTTTTCTAGTACTCAAAATTAGAGTACTAGAAAAGGACAAATGAAACCCACAGTGAGCAGAAGAAAGGTAAAAACAAGTATTATATTGGAATTACATGAAATAGAGAATAAAAATACAATAGAGGCATCAACAAAAACAAAAATTAGTTCTTTGAAATGATTAATTAAACTTTTAGCTAGACTGAAAAAGAATAAAAGAGAGAGGATACAAATAAGAAAAATCAGAAATACAAAGGAGGGCATTACTACTGACCCCAATCACAGAAATAAAAAGGACTGTAAGAGGATGCTATGGATAACTGTATGGCAAGAAATTGGGGAAACTAGAGGAAATGGACAACTTCCTGGAAACACAAACTGCCTACATTGACTCTAGAAGAATAAAAGCTTCTCAACAAACCAGTGACTAGTAAAGACATTGAATCAGTCATCAAATCCTCCCAAAAAAAAAAGCCCTGCACCAGATGGCTTCTATCAAGCATTCCAAGAAGACCTAACTCCAATTCTGTGCAAAGTGTTCCAAAAATTGAAGAGGTGGGAACACTCCCTAACTCATTCTCTAAGGCCAAGATCACCCTGATATCAAAGCCTTTTAAAGACACCACAAGAAGAAACTTCAAACCAATATCTCTTATGAATATAGATGCAAAAATCCTCAACAAAAATACTAGCAAACCAGATACAATAGCATATTAAAAGAATTATTCACCATGATCAAGTAGGATTTATCCCTGGTATGCAAGGTTGGTTCAACATGCAAGGTTGGTTCCATTTAGAAATGAGCAAAATATTTGAACAGACATCTCCACAAAGCAGACAGAAAGCACAGGAACATATCCTCAACATCATTAGACATCAGGGAAATGAAAATCAAAATCACAATGAGATACCATTTCACACCCATTAGAATGGCTGCTATTTTTTTAAAAGAGAAAATAGCAAGTGTTGGAGAGGATGCAGAGAAATAGGAACACCCATTCACTGCTGGCAGCAACGTGAAATGGTGTAGCCACTGTGGAGGACAGTTTAACAGTTCCTCAGAAAGCTAAGTATAGAACTGCCATTTGACCTGACAATCCCAGTACTACATATATGCTGAAAAGAATGGAAAACAGGGACTTGAACACATATTTTCACACCAATGTTCATAGCAGCATTATTTACAATTGCTAAAAGGTGGAAGCAACCCAAGTGTCCATCAACTGCTGCGTGGATAAATAAAATGTGATATATACCTACAATGGAATTTTATTCTTTATGGTTGACTCTGGAAGACATCATGTTGAGTGAAGTAAGCCATAATCAAGAGGAGGAATAATGTATGAACTCACCGATTTGAAACAACGTGAATAAGCAAACTCATAGAGTCAGAATTTAGAATATAGGTTACCAAGGTAGAGGGTTGTGATACAGAATGGGAAGTTAAGGCTTAAAATGTACAGGGTTCCTATTTGGAATGATGGAAATTTTTTGTGAGTGGATGACATAGATGGGATAGAACATTGTGAATGCAATTAATTAATAGCACTGAAATAATCATATATCTGAATATGAGTAAAAGAGGAAGTGCTAGATCACATATATGGAAAAAGAATAAATTTTAAAAATTCGTGGAACTACACTACACACACAGTGAACCCCAAGTTAATCCATGGACTTTAGTTGCTAGTATAATTACAAAAATGTGCTGTCATCAGTTGTACCAAATATTCCACAACAAAGCAAGGTGTTGGTGTTGGGGTGGTATACAGGAATTTTGTATTTCTTGGATGATTGTTTTGTAATCTCACAACTTCTCTAATAAAGAGAAAAATTAAAAAAAAAATCTTTGTTACATCTCCTTAAGGTGACTCTGTAATTATGTTCCTTGCAATACATGTAATCTCCATTTCATAACAAAATTTCTGTGAACTCCCTTATGAAATCAGTTTTTGTTGACTTCCTGCACTTAATAACGAATGTCCTCGCCAAAGTCTATATTTAATCCTATAAATTATTTTTAGTTCATCTATGGGTAGCATTTACTAACATACAAGAATTCTCTGAATCCATCTCTGGTGATATTTGATTAAGAATTTATATGTTTATAATATTATAAGAAGTATGGTTGATTTTCCTGAAGGTTTTTTTTCCAGTTAGATTTTTATTATGAACAAAACTTGATTAAAAGTTGAACAAACTGCCTCAAAACTCACAGAGTGTCAGGATGGCCAACACTTAGAAAAATGGTCATCTATCACCCATGCCTTCACCAGAGTCCTCACGTTGCAAGGGTTGGTGGCGGAATCTGAATCGGTTTTGTGATTTTTATTAGGATACTGATGGCTACCCCCGTATAAACCCCTCCAGAATCGCTGGCAGAAACAAGTCGCCACCAGAGAGGGGGCAGACGGGCCCACATCTCCACTTTACTGATTTGCTCCCACGGAGGTCTGGTAGTTGGGTTGTTTCAGTCATTTCTGTGCTACTTGTGAAAAAATGCTTGAGCAGGGAGCCCCGACACCTGAAGAGTGGAGAGAGGCCGGGGGAGGCCCCGACCAGGCCCCTGCAAACCGGCCTCTGCTGGCCGCCTGGAGACTGCAGCTGGCCGTGGGCAGCACGCCCCCTCCCCAGGAGGCTGCAGGCAAACCAAAGAAGAAGAGAGAGAAGGAGAAAAAGAAGAAAGACAAGAAGAAGAAGCACAAAGTGAAGGCCGAGGAAGAGATGAAGACTATGGTGGACCCGCCAGCCAAGCAAGCCCAGCAGAAGACTCCTGCCAAGAAGGCCAACTGCAGGGACCAGGGGCAGCAGGGAGCGGAGGAAGGGCTGCAAGCAGGCGTCGGCCTCCTGCTGAGAGGGGGAGGGGGGAGGAGGGGGAGGGAGGAGGAGGAGGAGGAGAAGGGGGGGCTGCCATGAGCTACAAGGAGAAGCGCCAGCTTAGCCTGGACATGCACTGGCTGCCTGGGAGAACCGGGCCGGGTGGTGCACATCATCCAGTCTCAGGAGGGCTGGCTCAGGCGCTCCATCCCCGAGGACATCGAGATGGACTTTGAGACGCTGAAACCCACCACGTTAGGAGAACTGGACAGAGATGTCAAGTCTTGTTTACAGAAAAAAACAAAGAAAACCATTCTCCACAAAAGGGAAAAAGCAGGCAGCCAAGTCCAGAGAGGAGCTAGCTCAGGAAAAAAGAAAGAGTTAGACAAGCGGCTGCAGGATGCCAATGGGCAGCTGACCAACGGCAAACCACCAAGAAAGAGATATCCGGCTGCACGCCCTCGGGAGGGCTGTCCTGGCTCTGCAGCAGCGGCTCCTCGGAGTCTGGAAGCAGCAGTTCCAGGGGATCCAGTTTGGATAGCAGTGACTCGGATTAAACTGGGCTTGGATGGAACAGAAGAGACAGATGTTGCACACGCCCGGGCGCTGCAGTTTCCCTTCTATGGTTAATAGATGACTTTCATCCCCAAAGGTTTTGTAGTCATTCTCCTGCATCTCATCACTTGAATAAACTTGACTCCCATATCTGGCTCCTGATTCTTTTTTTGTGTGTTCTAATGTTAAATGTTTATCCCTGAATTATACACAGTGTGAGGGAAATTTGTTTATTTTTTACTGTTTCATGTTTCTCTGTCCACCCACAGAATAAGCATTCCAAAACTGTAAGATTACATTTCTTTTATTTTAAATTTTATTGAACTAAATCATAAAATTGTCATTTCATTCACTTTGTATCTTTTCTAGTAATATTAATTTTATCAGTTTGGAGTCTATCTTCCACAGCTTTCAGTTACTTTCTACACATTTTCTAAGGTTTTACTTATTTCTTTTTCCTTTTGCTCCTTTTCAATCATGTCCTGCAGGTTTATGTGTGAATTTTTAGAAATGCCTGTTTTACTTTGCTTTTATATCCAGTGTGTTCCTTATCTGAAATGGTTCTCTTTTGATTTTTTTAATTGTTTTACAGCCCTGCCAATTTTCTCTTCTCTTACCTTAAAAATTTCTAACTGTATTTTGAGGTCTGATTTGGTAACATATTTATGATTTTTCATCATCTATTCTTATTATTACATGAATGGGTACAGGGATCACTGTCAACTCATGATAATGAATAATTGGCAAGAAAACCCATTCTGTGATCTTTTTGGAAAGGAAGATCACTGAGGTCAAGGTCTCCCTTGGACAACAAGCATTTAAAGCATTTGCTGATTTCCATAGTGCATATACCTATCCCATGACCAATTTCAAGTTACTAAATGTTTAACAAGTGTTTCACAAATCTCTTAATCATTTAGTCACCAACTCTTAAAAGCCAATACATGACAGCCCAAGCTTATCCCCAGGTGAGGAGTGGAAGGACAGTGTGGAAGGAAACAAGTGGCTCTCCTGGGATGCCCCAGGGTGGGAATGTACTGACAGACTCTGTTACCAAGCAAGGGCTCATGCCTGGTGTGCACAGAAGCCAATACTATGACATGGGGATTTTGTGGAAAGAAAAGTCTTTTATTGTGAGTTCAACAAGCAAGAAGACAGGTGCAAAGCTCAAATCTGTCTTCTTGATCTAAGAACTAAGGGAGATTTATAGGTTGGAAACAAAGAGAAATGGGTACAGTGATGGGATTTAGGTTGGCATATTCTGATTGGCTGTTGGTAGATAAATGCCAGGAGGAGTTAGGGAGTTTAAAAATGCAAGTGCCAAGCCTAAGCCTATGGGGCAGGAACAGAAGCTCTACATAGGAAATCATACATCCTATGTCCAGAAAATGTTGTCTTTAGTATGATGAGTGGGTGGAAATTTAACAGGACAGATGCTATTATGTTACTTTCAGTTGCAGTTAGTAGGGAGTGTGCAAGTGTGGCCTCAGGGAATCCCTAAGAAACTACTAGAGCCAGTTGGGGCTGGGGAAGACTGACCATAAGAGACTCAGGTTACAGGGAACCCAGAGGGTCACAGAAGTGTCCATTTACAGCAATTGGTATGAGTTTTGCTTGCAGATGAAGGTATTCAATGCCCCCATGAATTGATTGAGTCATCATTATATTATTGGTGATTTGTTCTGTCAGAGTTGGGATAAGTCGTTAAAGCATAGCTTAACTAGGAGTACACCAATAATAATTACAATAAGGATGAATAGCCCTGTCTGTAATATGTTTATGAACCAAGACCCGATTCCTGAGGGGAGCCAACTAAACAAATCAAATGAGAGAAAACTTGCTTCCATGGCATTAATCTGATTTTTCATGTGAAATAATATTTTCATAACATTAGCAGATTCATCAGGCATAAAAGTGCACCACTCAGTTTTGATTATAGTGCATGTGCCACACTGGGAGGCAGATATGAGTCTAGGGCTATTTGGTTTTGGAGGACAGCTTTACGCATGAGGGTGACTTCTGTATACAGCAGGGAAACACTATAGGGACTACTGTTTAGGGCTTGCTGAGTAAATCTATGAAGGGTTTCAACATGAATGAGGACATCTTCAAAGTCTATTGATGGAACAAATATGGATGCAAGATGATCATGTGAGTGGAACACTGATGGTGCCCATCTAGCTTTTAATAAGAGTAAATTAGCAGAAGGAGGCAGAATGCTATGAATAGTCCCTTGGGTCCATGGCAGGCCTGATGTACATCATCCTAGCCAGCATGGGGCAACCAAAGCCATACACTGGTGCTCCATGTCCTTTGGGTTCTGTTTGGAGCTTTCCAATAAATGCTAGGTTGTCTTGACAAATCAGTCCCAAATCAGTCACTTTCTTGTAATATAATAGTTTGGTGACATTGTTTAGGGATCAGCCAGACCATTTTGTTGGTAATATAAAGAAACTGCTGCTTGGAATGTTTTCATTGATCCCAACAAAAGGGTTTTGACCCAGGTGGCCATACCCAGGGGTCACTCATATTATGCCATCCCAGAGTTGTATGTGTCCTTCCTTTTCCCTAATAGTTAAGTTTTTATCCCTGGGTGATTGTTTTGCCCGTTGTATGGCCATATTGACAGTTATGTTATAGGAAAAACTGACCATATACCCAGATGCATTAATATCAGTGGACCAATCATTTAGGTCAGCATTAGTTATGTCTATAGAGTTAATGGTCATTGATTGTTTTTGTTCCTGTTTAAGTATCTTAGTACTATTCAGTCTTTTCCCTGAGAGCTGAGATGCACCAGGGTAGGCCAGAAGCACTGGAAAGTGGGAGCTGACCACATATTCAGCAATTAGATTGATTCATAAAGATGGCATAGGAGGGTGCCCACTGAAGGAAAACATCACCATCAGGGTTGCATTGATTATGGTGGGGCCAATATAATTATATATGAGGACAATGAAGAACAAATGGAGAGGGAACAAGGTGACAGTACTTTACAACTTAGCTTTTAGGCCTGTTCCTCTTAAAAAGCACTTTGAGGTTGGACATGTATTTGCAGGAATACTGTAGGGTAGAAAATCATTACTTGTGGAGTTTGTCCATCCACTGTGAGGCTGTTGCTGAAGACAGGAGATCTGCTGTCTGTGAAGTCTATTACCCATTTGGGTCCCAGTGGATGGGCCTAGGGAGATCTTATTGATCCTGGGAAATTAATTTAACTCAAGAGTGAAAGCCCCATGTCTTCATTCCCTGCAAATCACCAGAAGAATTGGTGATTAGTACAACACCATAAGGCCCATTCCACTGCTGACATTGTTGGTCTTTTGGACATTTATTTTTTCAGACATTGGTTTGTTTGTTGTTGTGTTTTCTTCTTGTTTTTTTTTTTTTTTTGTTTTTGTTTTTTGCAATTTCATTCAAGTTTTAAGACGTTCCCAGTCTTCTGGATTCGTGCAGTGAAGAAGTACATCTGTGGGAAAATTAAGGTGGCTCCAAGTATATTGATTAATAGCAGGTAAATTAGCACCTAAGGATTACATACATTTCCTAGTATCTAATTCCTTAACAACATGAGTATTTGCTAAATCACAGTAAATTTTAGTCTAAAGGTGTTCCATATAACATTTCATATGAGCTCAATTGGAGCCTGCTTCTGGGAACCACTCTTACCATAAGCAGTGCAATTGGTTAGTTTCTTGGCAAAAGTAGGCTAGTTTCTTGGCAAATCTTTGCCAAGGTCCTCTCTGAGGTGTGGTTCTTCTTTTTGATGTTTCTAGTAGATTGTTGCCCCCAGGAGGCATGAAACTACCAATGTAATCCTAGGGCTCTGGTAGCTTCTTGGGTTACTTTAGCTATGAAAGCACCCACATTATCACTCTGCAGAGAATAAGGTAGTCCACACCGGGGAAAAATTTCTCTCTGTAAAGCTTTTGTTACTTTGGAGGCTTTCTTGGTCCTGCTTGGAAAGGCTTCTTCCCATCCTGAGACGGTGTCCACAAACACTAACAGGTATTTATAATTTCCCTGGACTTTGGGCAAATATCAAGCTATATTATTAGATAATCCAAATGTAAAATTAAGAGTAGTCTCTTCCTTGAACTCTGCCATCCTATAACCCAATTTACAGGAGGAACCCATTCGTGACTGTATACAGATGATTGAAGAAATCTATTCCAGCCAACTGAACCTCAGAGACCAACCCCTGCAGGACGCCAATCACAAATAGAATTGAGAGGTCAATCTGGAAGTTATTCTTATGAATTTTATAAATATTATTTTTTGTTTCTAGTGTCTTAGAATAGGTAGAAAGAAATGACAGAATCCCTTGAATAGTAATTCAGTAGATTTGATTCTTGATGATAATCTTATAACTATATGGCTTTTATTATGTGACCATGTGATAGTGAAAACCTGGTGACTGACACTACCTTTTACCAGTTTGTGGGCAGATGAGTGACAAAATGATGACAAAAATATATAAATAAAAGTGGTATAAAAGGTATGTGTGGCTTGAGTTTTCTTTTTCTTTATTTTTTATTTTTTATATTTTTTCTTTATTTTGGAGTAATGATAATGGTCAAAAATTGATTGTGCTGGTAAAAGCACAACTATATGATGATACTGTGTGCCATTGATTGTATACTTTCAGTGGACTATATAGTGTGTGGGTATATCTCAATACAATTGCATTAAAAAAGCAGACTCTAGCTTGAACCCTGCTGCCCTATGTGTCAATACACAGGAGAACTCCATTCATAACTGTACACAGATAATTGAAGAAATTCATTCCAGCTGACCAGACTTCAAAGTCTAACCCCAGAAGGAAGTCAGTCTCAAGATGTGCACAGAGAGAAGTAGCTTCGTGGACCAGGGATTCTGAAGTGCTGGGAATGCTATGGTAATCCTCCATGAAGCTCTAGAGGCAAACACACTTCCTCCAGTAATGTCCACCCAAGAGCAGAAAGTATAGCCTTTACTAGAGCCTTGTATCTAGGAGCTGGAAACAGGAGTATCATCTACACTGCTCTAAGTATGTTTTTCTCCATAATCCATGCACATTGAGTCATCTGGAAAGTTATGGGACTATAAACCTCAGTTAAACAAGAAGAAATTAAACACCCAGAAGTTATACAAACAGTGGTAGAGGCCATTATGTTTCCATTGGAAATAGCTATTGTCCATTGTCTTGGGCATCAGATATTGATAACTTAGTATCAAAAGGAGATAATTTCCCTGGACAGAATGCTAAACAGGTGGCTGAGACACAAGAGACAAAAAACATTTTAGCCGTCTTAATACCTAACATAGGTCTGGATTCATTATGTCCCAATATTCAGCAGTAGATCTAAAGAGAGCTAATGAATGGGGTTTCAATGTTGACTCCAGAGACCCAGAAGAACCCTACAAAGCTATGAAGGATGGGTGGATTTATAATGAACAAGGGATTATTTTAATACCTGAATATTTTATAGAAAAAATCATCACACACAAACACCAAGAAAGTCCGTATGGTTGAGATGCCATGTATCAATGGCTTTGAAAATTCATAGTTGGACAAATATGTAGAGAATAATTCAAAATGTGGTTAACAATTGCTTGATTTGTGCCAAAAATAATCCACAAATGGAATATCCTACTCCCATTAAAGGAACTCAAATGAGGGGTACAGAACCAGAGGACGATTGGCAATTACAGGGAAGGCAAAATCCCCCTTTTTGTTCAAGGTGGCATGTCACACAGTGGGGAATATTCACCACTGTTAGTTGTCCCAAAGTAAATGTTTCAGCTTCCTCTAGAGGCCACTGGTGGTCACCATGACATGGAGAATACTGGCCAAACCTGGGAAACTATATCCAATCATTTGGAAAAGTAGGCAAAAGGGCTTGAAGTGCTACCCAAGTTTTGTATTAGTACCCCAAGGCCCATGCCTTCTCTGTCATGTACAAACAAATTGAAAGGTTTCCTGAGATCTTGGAGGCCAAGGACTGGGGCTGTTAAGAGAGCTTCTTTAATAGCATGGAACACCATTTGACCTTTAGCAGTCCAGTCTAGTGCCTCAATGTTCTTTATTTAATGGCACCATAAGAGATCTGGCTATAAGTCCAAAATTTGGAATCCAGATTCAACACAATCCAGCCATTCCTAGAAATTCTCAGAGTTGCCTCTTAGTGATTGGTTCTGCCACTCTGGCTATTGCTTCTCTTCTCTCTGGCAGTAAATTTCTTTGACCCTTTGAAAGTTCAAATCCTAAGTATTTCATAGTGGTCATGAAATTTGGGCCTTTTTCTTGGAAACTTTATAGCTTCAATTTGCCAGGAAGTTCAGAGTTAAGATAGCATTTTGATCTGAAACTTCCTTGGTGTTACCGGCAGTCAGGATATCATTCATCTATGTAGTAGGATTCCCTCCTGAAGGTAGAGTTCCCTCAAATCTTTAACTAGTACTTCTACAAATATAGTGGGGGCATTTTTAAATCCTTGGGGAAGCACAGTCCAACAATACTGACACTTTTGACTCATTTTGAGGTTTTTCCATTTGAAAACAAATGGTTGTTGAGAATCTGGACTCATAGTTACAGAGTAGAAGGCATCTTTTAAATCTAGTACTGTAAACCAACAGAAATTAGAAAATGTTAGAAAAGATGCTCTGGATAAAAGGAGACATTAAGGGGAGAATAAGGAGAAGTGAAAGCTCCATTCCAAATGGAAATTTGAAAACACTTCCAGGCATGCTGTCAGAAAAATCCACCCTAGTGGAAAATGTTCATATCCTTAAAAGTAGAACAAAAAGAAGTAGGATGAAAGCCAGAGAGAGGTTTGTCTAAAACTTTCCAGATACTGAACCTCAGAAAGTATTCCCAGCACAAAAGGATCAACCCCAGTATAAAATAGCAAATTTTAAGTTTGATTTCTTTGGTTTTATTGCACAAGTATTTTCTTTCTATCATACTAAGTTGCAAAGGAGAACTCATTTCTATTTACCCATGTCAGTATCCCAAAACATGTCATAAATTTTGGTGAGTAGAGTATAAGTAATAAAGTCTGTACTGCTTCCTTCAATGGGAAATGAGAGTCAAGGTCACATCATGCTTCCCTGGGTGCTTTCACCTTTTTCCTAGTTGTCACCCTGGTAACCAAGTCAACTTTGAAGTTGATGGGTCCAGAGCAGGTATATTGGATAAAGACAAAATGGGAGTAAAAATTGCAGCAGCATTTTGAAAGCAGGTGGACATAATGGAAGAGTCCCTCAGTTGGCAATTGTTGAAGACAAATATTATCAACATTGTATTTCCAGTAAGGACTGTCCTTTCATGAGACAGGCACTGCTCCTGAATAACAGAGTGCAAAGCTGGTCGAATATTCTGGGTCCACATGTTAACTTTGTCACCATGATGCCAAATGGGTCTCTGAATGCCAGCAGACCTCAGTTTCCTTATATGCAAAATAAGGGAACTGGATTCAATAAGTGATTCAATGCAACATTGATTGAGGGCCTTCTATGTTCTAGGATTTCCACTGGCATAAAAAAGTATAGGGTTCCTGTGATTGAAAGTTTCCTCTTCTACCTCTATGATTCTGTGACAAACAGAAGGGCTTGATTTACTGCAGTTTCTTGTCCAGGGTACATTCATTAGTTTCCCTATGGATGGATAATAACTGAAGAGGAGGTGGTCTCAGATGGGAGGAAAGATATCCTGATCACTGCCAGTCATGCAGAACAACAGGATGAAACCACAGGAAACAAACATCCACCATTTATGGTGAAGGATTTGTGCCCTCCACCTAATCCCCAGTGAAGTCTGGGCAGATAGGAATTAGACAAGAAGGGTCAAAAAACACAAATTCCATAAGATTTTCCTGAACTTCCAACATGTGCACTTTCTAATGTTTCCTTAGCTTTAAATATGCTTCTCTAATAGCCAAACCATTTTCTTTCACTGTGCATTATCAAAGCTTTCAAATTTCATGGTATTCTAATACACCAGTGTAACTAATTTACCTGTAGAATGCTCAGACTCTGAGAAGAAGTACATTATTCCAGATGAGGAGGCAAGTGGAGGGACCGTAAAAGATGGTGAGAGATTACAAGCAAGGATCACAAACACTGTTCTTCCAACAGATACTTATTGGTGATTATCAATTGTCCCCAGGAACCAGGAACCAGGTTTTATGCATTCCCAGAAATTTCTTTTGGTTTTTATAAGTGCACATTTAGAAGCTGCAGGACCACACAGGCCTGAATGTTGGAGTCTCATTCCTTCTCTACAAATATTTGCATGGAAACACTTAACTGATGACACTCAGGTCATCCAACATCACCAGATTTATCTAGAAATCTTGATCACTTCCCAAATAATATACAAGAACCTAATACTCTATAGGTTACCCTGGAGTCTTCCTACAGCCAGCTCCAGAACTTCAAGGTCCATGTGTGGCCAAATTTGTCTTTTCATTTCTGGCTTATTTCACTCAAAATGTTCCTCAAGTTGCATTCACATAGTTGCCTGCCTCATGACTTCACTCCTTCTTGCAGTTGCTTGATATTCTATGGTATGCATACATCATATCTCACCATTCTGTTCATCAGTCAGTGTACCCTTAGGCCACATCCATCCATTGCAAATCATGAATACTGCTGCATAAATACCAGTATGCAAATGCCCATTCATTTCCATCCTTTTAGTTCTTACAAGTATTTACCCATTAATGAGGTTGCAGGACCTTATAGCAATCCCATACTTGGCTTCTTGTGGAACCCCTCACTGTCCTCCAGATGGGCTGTATCATACTACTACCCCACCAAAAGTGAATAGGTAGATCCCTCTCTCCATGTTTTCTCTAGCACTTTTACCCCTCTGTTCATTTCTCCCCTGCAATTTTATAGATACATTCACATATCATACCATCATCTGTGTACAAGCAATTGTTCACAGTATCAGCATATAGTTGTGTTTTCATCACCACAGTCAGCACTTGAACACATTCATTACTCCAAAAAAGTTAAAATAAGAATAATAAAAAGGATAAAAGAAAAACTAAAAATACAGTAAAATACAATTAAAAGTCAGACAACACCACCACCAAGAATCCCATACCTCTCCCTTATATCCCCCTCTGATAGACATATAGCTTTAGTATATTGCCTTTGTTACAATTAATGGCAGCATATTACAATACTACTCTTAACTGTAGACTCTACTTTTCCTTGATTGTCTTTTTTGCCAACACCATCCCATTCTCAACACCCTGCAAAGTTTACATTCATCTGTTCTCCCACATGTAAAAGCATTTTTATATTTGTACATTTAATAACTATCATTGACCACTCTATATTTCGCTCAGTTATACAGTCCCAGTCTTTATCTTCTATCTTTTCTTCTGGTGTCATCAATGCCCAAACCTTCCTCTTTCAACTCTTCTCACAGTCATCTTTGTTCAGTGTACTTACAATTGTCTGCTACCATTTCTGGATCTATACACTCAGTCCTGTTGAAGATTCTATACTCTTTCAGCATCAAATGACTGACTCTTTCCTCTTTCTATATCCTGATAACCTGTGTTCTCAGCTTTAACTCTCAATGTTTGCTCATTAATATTACTTCATATTAGTGAGACTAGACAGTATTTGTCCTTTTGTTTCTGGCTAATTTCACTTAACATAACGTTATTCTTTTAAATTCAGGTTTAATTTGCATACAAACTCACTAAAATCACCCTTTTTAGTGTATGTTCTGAGATTTGACAAATGCATACAGTCATGAAACCATCCCTACAACTGAGATATGGAAAGTTTCATCAACTCCAAAATTTCCCTTATTCCTCAATGTCCTTGCTTGGATTTGGTATTAGAGTTATGCTGCCTCATAAAATGAGATGGGAATATTCCCTCCTCCTATATTTTCTGAAAGTGTGTGTATAATAGTAGTATCATTCCTCATTTAAGTATTTTATATATTTAACCAGAGAAATCATTTTGCTCTTGAATTTACCAATGAGAAGATTATTTACTAAAAATTTCATTTCCTTTAGGGCAATTTAGATGATCTGGATCCTTTTTGTGCCTGTTTTTAAAAATTTCTGTCCTTTAGGAAATTGCTCATTTTGTCCAAGTAGTTCCATTTATTGACATACGTTTGTTCATAATATTCCTTTCATTTTCTTTTAGCACCCATAGGTCTCTAGTGATGTTCCCTTCTTTTATTCATGATAATGGTTATCGTGTTTTCTTTGTTTTTTCCTTAATCAGTTTAGTTAGTGATTTATCAATTTTACTGATTTTTCAAAAGGGCCAGATTTTTGTTTTGACAATTTCTTTGTCTCGTTTCTATTTCAATGATGTCCACTCATATTTATTATTTCCCTTCTTTTATTGGTTTGGGTTTAAATTACTCTTCTTTTTCTACTTTCTCAGGGTTGAGATTATACTCTGATATCAACTTTACTTCTTTCCTATAATTAAACACTAAAAGCCATCCATTTTCTGCAAATCAAAGCTCTAAGTACATACACCCTGCAGATTTGGATATGTTGGTTTTTATTTTCAATCATTTCCCTAGTGAGGAAGTCTAGAATAGCGAACCTTGTATTGGCAGAAAAAGAGCCAGGGGACTAGCATTGTAAATCAGCCAATCCTGAACCACCCTTGATGGACCAATCAAGATAGCCCAGAATGCAAGCCCTAATTTACATAGCTGGGCACCAATCAAAATGGCCTTCATTTGAACCAATCAGAAGTCACTCTTAGCTGGTCCCCCATTGGACCAGAGCGCAGCACCTTATTTGCATGAAATTCAGCCAATCCTAAAACACCAATTGTCTAAGCCCGCCCCCCTCTAACCTATAAAAGGGCAAGCGCCAGCTCACTCTTTCTAGTTCTTTGCCCGTAGTGTCTGTGCGAACTATTCATCGCGGCGGCCCCTGGCGGAGCGGCGCTTGTTCCAGCTTTTGAGTTCCTTCTCGTTGGGGTCCAGAAACTGGAAAATCCGTTTAAGTAAGAGCTTCGGTTTTTTTCAGTGAGTTGGTAATGCTAGTGGATAGTTTAGCTTCTAAATAAGTATTTTTCAAGTTATACAGCCATTGATTTCTAGTTTAATTGTGTCATGTTCGGAGAATGTGCTCTATGATTTCAAACTTATTATTGGGTGCATAACATGTAGAAATAATATGTATGTCAATAATACAAACTGAAAGAGGGAAACAAGTGTATTATTTCAGTTTCTTCTGAAAGTGTTTGTACAATGTTAGTATTATTTCTCATTTAAATCATTTATAGATTTAACCGGAGAAATCATTTTGCTCTTGAATTTGCCAATGAGATTTACCAGAAATAAGACTTTTAATGGCCTAGTATATAATCTACTTTAGTGAATTTCCTGTACATGCTGCTAAAGAATGTATTTAGCAGCTATTTAATGTCCTATAAATATCAACAAGAACAGTTGACAAGGTTGTTGAAATCTTCCTAATATTTCCTGATTTTATTTTTTTCAACTGTTGATAGCACAGTGTTACGTTCTCAAAGTATATACTGTGCATTTGTCTATTTTCCCTTTAGTTATGTCATTTTGTTTCCATATTCTGGAGCTCTATATGTTCCATATTGCAGTAGCTGCCCAATGAACTGCCTTAGAGTTATGAAGTGTCCCCCGTTCTCTCTAGTCACACCCTTTGTGAAGTTGGCTTGGTCCGTTAGCATAGACGTGCCTGTTTTCATACTTCCTCTTTCTGGAGGGTATCTTGCACAGGCTTTTATTTTTTACTCTATTTGTGCCTTCATATTTAAAGTTTATCTGTTTTAATTATCATACAGTTGGGTCTTTTCTGCAAAATGCTTTTTTAATCCAATCTGGAAATTTCTGCTTTAAAGGATGGAACTTCAGTTTATTTACATTGAAAGTAATTATTCATACAACTACTAGTTAAATCTACTATCTAGCATTTTGTTTTGTTTGTCTCAACTAGTTTTTCCTGGTTTTTTAATTTTACAATAACTTAATGCTTTAGTATTCCATTATAATTTTGCTATTGGAGGCATATTTATAATTTCTAGTACTTTTGTCTTGTATTTTGTTTTCATTGTTACTCTGAGTAGAACCTTGAAATACTTTTGTTTTAATGCAAATAAATTGGAATGATACACATTTCTCTTTTTCAGTTTATTATTGACATACGTATTGTTTCTACGTTTGTTAGCACCCAATGATAATATATTTGCTGTAATCAGCCAAATAGAGGAAAAGGAGTATTAGTCAAGCTTTGTGTTTCTTTGGGATAATTCATATTTCCATCTAATATTTTTTATTTAAAGAACTTAATGTGAATTTCTTTTAGTAAACATTTGTCAGCTTGTGTATATATGAAAATCTTCATTTCACTTGCATTTGTGAAAGAGGTTTCACTTAACATACAATGTAGGTTTCATAACATTCTGTTCATTTTTTTTTGCTGCTTTATGGGTTGGTTTGAATTGCGTTTTGTGGTGGTTTTCTCTTTGCACTTTCAAGATGCTTTTCCATTGTCAATGGCTTACGTTATTTTTGAAGAGACGCTAGTGTGATTTCTAGCATTATTCCCCTGTAACAAATGTGTCTTTGCTTTTAAGACTTTATCATTTTTAAGCAGTGAGACAGTTATGTTTACGTTTCCATGTGTCAAGTTGGCTCTGGTTATAGCGTCCAGTTTGGTTAAGTAGAAACTGGCTTCATTGTTGTTGTAAGAGGGTCTCATGGATGTGGCGCCCCTGGCAGAAGGCAGTGTGGGGTTGGGGCGGCCGCGCCTCTGGGGGTCGTCGGGGGTCGGCGGGGAGTTGGAGCTCCCGAGGCCGGGTGGCAGGGGAGCCCCGCGCCGGTGAGCGCCCGCCCGCCCCGGGACCGCGGGTTCTGGGTCTCTGGCCCGCGCCGCCCGCGCCTCCCTCCCCCTGGGCCTGCTGGGGCGGGCGGAGGCCGGGGAAGAGCGCTCGGGGCGACGGGGCGGTCGGTGGGGCTGGAGGAGCCGGGCCTGGCTACCGGGGCGACTGGCGGAGGCTGCGGGGTGTGGGGGTGCTGGGGCGACAGGCCGGGGACCAGGGGAAACGGGGTAACAGGGCCCCCAGGGGCGGCCTGGGGAGCGGGCAGCCGAGGGCACCGCGGCAACAGGGGGAGGCTGGGGCTGCGGGGAGGCCGAGAGAGCTGGGGATCTGGCGTGAGCCTCCAGGGCCCCGGGGTGGGGGTCGTGACACTAGAGGGCCTCGGGGTGGGGGTCGTGACACCGGCTGGTCCTGAGCCAGGCTGGGCCCCTCCCCCTGCGCCCCCATCTGCTCCGGTGGCCCCGCCCCTTCGGGGCCCTCCCCCTGCAGACCCAGGCCCTGGGGGGGGGAGCTGCGGGGCTGGGGTGAGGGCGGCGGGGCGGCTGGCGACCACCTGTTCCCTTTGGGCTTCCGCGGACCAGGCCCATCCCCTGAGCTTGGCCTTCCGCAAGCAGCCAGTTTTGTTTCTATATTGTCAGTTATCTTAAGTTTAAGAGTATTTTTCACTTTAATTGAGTATTTTTGTTGTTTATATAGAACTCGAAAACTTCCTGTTTAACCACCTGAAATAAAAATTCCATGGTGTTAATTACATTCACAATGTTAATATCATTACTAACCATTAGCAAAGTTATTTTATCTGAAACAGAAAATCTGTACTCATTAACAATTAGCCCCCATTCTCCCTGATTTCTGCCACTTATAATCTATTTTCTGCTTCTATGAATTTGAATAAGTGAAATAAAATAATCTCTCTTTTGTGTGTGGTTTCTCAGTCAGCAGGATGTATTTGAGGCTCATCCATGTTGTAGCATGCATTAGAACTTCATTCTTTTTGAGGTTTTATAACATGCATGTACAAAGCTTAGTTTATCCATTCCTCTGTTGACGGATACTTGAGTTCTTACCGCTTTTGGCATTGTGAATAATGCAGCTGTGAACATTTTACAGTTGTGTTTGAGTCCCTGACTTCACATCCTTAGGACATATAACTAGAAGTGGAAATTTGGGTCATATATTAATTCTATATTAACTTTCTGTGGCAACACTAAGCATTTTTCTGTAGAAATTGCACTATCTTACAGCCCCATCAACAATGTACAGGATTCTTATTTCCACATCTTTCCCATCGACTTATTTTCCAACGTTTAAAGTAATAGTCACTCAAATCGGCTGAACTGGTATCTGATTTGGTTTTGATTTGCATTTCCCTGATTACTAATGATGTTGACCGTTTTTTAATATGCTTTTTGGTCATCTGTGTATCTTTTCCAGAGAAGTGTTGTCTCCACTGCTTTTACCATTTCTAATTGGACTGTTTTTGCTGTTTGTTTTTAAGTGTTCTTTATATAAACTGAATATTAAGCCCTCAACAGATATAAGGTTTGCAAATATTTTCCTCTGTGTTGTCTTTCCACTTTCTTGAAAATATTATTTAATGCTGAAAAGGTTTTAATTTGAAGTCTAATTTATTTTTATTTTGTTACTTGCACTTTTGTTGTAAAATTTAAAAATTCATAGCCTAATATAAGGTCTTAAAGATATTCCCTTATATTTTCTTCTAGGAGTTTTATAGTTTTAGTTCCTATTTCGGTCATTGATCTATTTTGAGATGTTTTATATAGAGAGTTAGGGTGACTTTTTTTGCATATCAATATCCAGTTTTCCTAGCACCATTTGTTAAAGTTAATTGATTGTACTTGATACCCTAATCAATATTTGGTATAAGTCTGTTCTTTTTCTGAATTTTAAGATCTATTCTCTTGGTCTATATGCCTGTCCTTACACTAGTACCAAACTTTAAAAATTACTGTAGCTTTGTAATGAGTTTAAACTAGAGAATGTGAGTCCTCCAGCTTTGTGCTTCAAGACAGTTGTGGCTCCTCAGGGTCCCTTGCCCCTTCCATTGACTGTGATGATTGGCTTTTCCCATTTTGTGAAGAAGGCTGCTGGAATTTCACTGGGATTGTACTGGATGTATCAATCGCTTTGAGAAGTATTGATACCTTTACAATGTGTAGTCTTGAAATCTATGGACCTGTGTATGTCTCTCCATTTATTAAGGTGTCCTTAAGTATCTCTCAGCAATATTTTGAGGTTTACTATGTATAAATCTAACATACTTGGTTAAATTTATTTTTAGGTATTTTATTTTTGGATGAATTTTAAATGGAATTGTTTTATTTCCTAGTTGGATTGTTCATTGCTAGTGTACAGAAATGCAACTGAGTTTGGAGTGTTGATCTTGAATTCCTGCCAGTGTAGTGAATTCATTTTTCATCTCTAGTAGAGATTGTTGGGGATTTTCTAATTACAGGAATGTTATCTACAAATAGGGAAGGTTGTATGACTTCTTTCCTTTCAGCACAATTTTGAAAGGAGGCACCCACATCTTTTTTGTTTTTAGGGATAAAGCATTCAGTCTTTCACAATTGAGGATGGTGTTATTTGTGGGTTTTTCTTATATGCTGTTTTATCATGTTAAGGTTACTTTCTATGTCCAGTTCTGAGTTTTATTAAGAAAGGGTGCCATCTTTGTCTAATGATTGTTCCATGTCAATTGAGGTGATCATATTAGAAACACCATGATCCATGTGGTATATTGCATTGATTTTCCTGTATTCTTTGGATGATAAATCCCACTTGGTCATGGTATAGAATCCTTTCATACTATTGGATTCAGTTGGCTGGTGTTTTGTCGATTTTTGCATCTATTTTCATGAGGGGCATTGGTCTCGAGTATTCTTTTAATGGTATATCATTTTCTTGCTTTGGTATTATTAGGGTGATGGTGGCCTCTTGGAATTGGTTGAGGAATTGGTTGAGAAATGTTTGACCCCCTCAAATTTTTGACACATTTGAGAAGGATTGGTCTTACTTCTGATTTAAATGTTTGGTAAAATTTCTCTGCTTTTGAGCTTTTCGTTAGGAGGTTTTTGATTATTGATAAAACCTCTTATTAGTTTGAGGGTTTCTATTCTTGATTCAGTTTAGGTATTTTGTAAGTCTAAGAATTTGTCCATCTATTTTGATTTAATATATCAATGTGGAACTGCTGATAGTATCCTGTCATAGTGCTTTCCATTTCTGGAAGTAATGTACCCCCTTCCTTTGTGACTTTACTAAAGTGCACTTTTTTTTTCATTGATACTTGATTGTTTTCCATTCCCTACTTAATTTCTTTGCTTTAACTTTTACTTCCTTCCTTCTCCTGATTTTGCATTTGGTTTGTTATTTTCTAATTCCTGTAGGTGTGAGATTAGGTTAAGTTGTCGATTTGAGTTTTTTCTAAGTATCCTTCCCTGCAAAGCTTTTTCTGCAACCCGTAAGTTTTAGTAATGTATTTGTTTTCATTCACCACAAGATACTTCCTAATTTCCCTTGTGATGTCCTTCTTTGACCATTGATTGTAAGGTTCTTGTTTCCAGATACTTGTTTATTTCTTGGCTGTCCTCTGTAGTCATTTCTAGCTTCAGTCCACTGTGGTTAGAGATACTTCATATGATTTTAACATTTCAATTAAAATATGACCCCACAAAGAAAAATGTTGATGTCATAACACCCTGTCCTTTGGGTGTGGACTCATGTTTGAAGAGGTTGTATAAAGGTTGTACACCTCAGTTTAGTCCGTATTACAGAAGAAGAAATCTAGATTTAGACAAGGATGGCTGAGCAGTAGAAGCCAGAAGGAAGAAGCAGCTTGCCCTGTGACAGTGCAGAGATAGAAGCCATGGAACAAGACATCACCACCAGAGTGCTACAGACTTGGAGAAAGCATACCCTGCTCGTACCTTGGTATTGGCCTTCTCTAGACTCCAAAATTCTGAGATTTTTTAATTCCTGTGTTTTAAGTTAACCAGTGTGTGGTATCTGTCATAGCTGTGGCAAACTTTTTTGTACCAGGAATTTGGATGTTAGCTATTACAGATAACCTAAAAATATATAAGTGGCTTTGAAAGTAGGGAAATATGTGGAGACCGAAGGAATTTTAAGGTGTGTGTTCTGAGATTTCAGAAAAATGTGAAGAGAGGTTTAGAAACAATTTCTATCATCTTAGAGAATATTCATATTGTCATGGACAGAAAGTTGGTAGAAATGTGGACACCAAAGGTGCTTGCAGTGGGGCCTTAGAATGAAATGAATGGGTTATTGGAAACTAAGGAAAGGCAATTCTAGTTATAAAGTAGAGAGCTTGGTTGAATTATCCTAGTGTTGGCATGAAATTCAAACTTGTAGATTTCCAAGTAGAGTATGGACACAGCCTGCTTTCTCATTTCTGTTCGTCATAAAATCTGAGAGGAAAGATATAAATTAAGGACTGAGCTGTTAATCCACAGGAACCAGGTAGTGATGATTTGGAAAATTTTTGCCTCTCCAAATGTGTTTTGAGGGTCCTCTCTAAAGTTCTACTGAACATATATGCGTGCTAAGGAAAAAAGTCATAATTCATGGATCCAATCAGCCATTGCAGATGAAATGATAATTGGAGATACAAGTACCCAGAAAAGATCTGTGGAATATCCTTTTTTCTGAAGACTTGGGCTCCTGTGAATTGCATGGAGAGCTGACAAGGTTTTTGAGAATATTGTATAAGCAGGAACACTGGAAGCTTGCAATGAAAAATAAAGATATGGGATGAAAGAAGGGATAAAAACCTTCAAGGGAAGAATCATTGAAATGGATGTACGGGAAGTAGTGTTTTCTACCCCAGCCTTTGGGTGGAGTTTCTTCCCAGCCATTTCAAGGGGCAGGATTTCCCCCCTGGCATTTGGAGGTATGGACCTTATGCCCAGGGTGAAGTGATATATTTAGGAATATATATTCTTCATTTTCTTATTGACCTGTTGGTGTTCTATCCATTATTAAAAGAACTGGTGAAGTCTCCTACTATTAACATAGAACCAACTATTTGTCACATATTTAAGGGCTCTGCTGTTCGGTGCATAAATGCATTTACTATATCTTCTTGCTGAATTGATGCTGTTGTCAATATATAGTGCCCATTGTCCCTTGACATGTTTTTTACTTAAATGTCTGTTTTGTGAGACATTAGTATAGCCAGCCCAGATCCCTTTGGTTACATATGCATGGAATATTTTTTTCCATCTTTTCATTTTCATCATTTTCATCCTTCTTATGTTCTTTAATTTAAAGTGAGTCTCTTTAAACTGCATGTAGTTGGGTTATATTTTCTAAATCCATTCTGCCAAACTCGGCCTTTTGACTGGAGAGTTTAATTCATTTACTTTTAAAGTAATAGTATAGGACTTCCACCATTCTATTTTTCCCATGTCTTATGCTTGTTTTACTCATTTTTATATATCTATTTTTGTACATCATTGATGTTTTGTATTGAATCACAAGAATTTCTCATTTTCTTCAGTGTATATGTATTGTATATGTATCAGGCATTTTTTGTGTTTCCCATGGGCTTAAATTTAATATTCTAAAGATATGACAAACCAGTTTGGAATTATACCATCTAAATGTCAATAACATGCCCAATCTGTGTTCCTAAACCCTCCTTTCTCCCACCTTTATGTTTATCTTGTCACAGATTCCATGTTTGTACATTCTGTGCCTAAAACAATAGATTTATTTGTATGCATTTGCATTTTCAATCCTATGAGAAGTAGAAAATGGAATTACAAACCAAATCCCGTAAGAAGTAGAAAATGGAGTTGTAAAGCAGAAACAAAGTAGTATGAGCATATTTATTTTTATACATGTACTTGTCTTTTATTGGAAGTCTTTATTCCTTCATATGTTCAGTCTACTTTCCATATTTTTTCCTAGGTTCGATCTATTTTATTGGGGGGTAGGTCTAGTGGTGAAGAGTCCCCTCAGCTTTTGTTTTGATCTGGAAGTGTCAATCTCTTCCACATTTTTGAAGGAGAATTTTGACAGATACAAATTTCTTGGTTGGCAATATTCTTTTCAGCAATGTGAATTTGACAACTCTTTATGCCTCCATGGTTTCTGATGAGAAAATAGCAGTTAATCTGTCAAGACTGCCTGGTTTGTATGTGATGCACTGCCACTCCCTTGTTGGTCTCAGCATTCTCTTTGTCTATAGTATTTAGTGTTTAGTTAATAGTGTATTTGTGTGTATTTCTTTCAGTTTTTTAGATGGGTATATACATGTTTTTCCTTAAATTTGGGATGTTTTTGTAATATTGTCTTCAAATGTGCTTTCTTCCCATTTCTTCTCCTTTTGGGTCTCCCATAATGCATATATTGATAAACTTGATGGTGTCCCACAAATATTTTAGGCTTGGTTCAATTTTTTTTAATTATTTTTCCTTTGTGTTCCTGAAATTTGATCAATTCAATTATCCTAACTTCTAGCAATTTCATTATTTCTTTTGCCAGTTCCAATCTTCTGTTGAATTTCTCTGTGGGATTTTTCATTAGTTACTGCAGTCTTGAAGAAATTCTCATTTCATTCATTTATTTATCCAATTAATTTTTGATACATTGTTTTGTTTCATGTTTCTTTGTATGACTCCTAGTTTTTTTTGCTGGAAACTGGACGTTTTAATACTTTATGAACTCCAGAATTTAGTTACTGTATTGTTAGTTGAGTGCCAGTAGATGACAAAAAAGTAAAGAAAAATATAAGACCCTTTCCATTCTTTACTGATTGGCTCTTTGCAAGTTCTGTCTTCCAGAGGTTAGCCAACCTAAGAATGAGCTTATAGAACAGCCTGAGGTAAACCAAGGTTTTCCCTGGTCTTTTGAGAACATGTGTATTCCTTGGCATATACACATGGCCTTGTGAATGTCCTTATTTACAGAGAAACTTCAAATGCCCCATCTTAGTTTCCAAGTTGTTTGAAAAATGCACACAATGAATTCACTTAACAGGAATTTGTTGGCTCACACTTCTGAGGCCAGTAGAAGTCCTTTATTAAGGCATCAGCAAGCCAAGGCAGTGCTTCCTCCCCAAAACCTGGAATTTTGGGGCTGGCTGCCAAGATTGGGTTTCCTGCATTTCCTATCACATGATAAGGAACATGGCAATGTCCTCTCCTTTCTCTTCTGTGTACTAGTGACTTTGGGCTTCTGACACTCTGTGTGTTTCTCTTATGGAACCTCTGGTAATAAGATGTATTCCAGACTCATTCAGTTGGGCCACATCTTAACTAAAAATG
This sequence comes from Choloepus didactylus, assembly GCF_015220235.1. Lineage (NCBI taxonomy): Eukaryota > Metazoa > Chordata > Mammalia > Pilosa > Megalonychidae > Choloepus > Choloepus didactylus. The sequence continues at coordinate 118,771 of NW_023637594.1, forward strand.
GCATCTTCAAAGGTCCTAATGACAATGGGTTTATGCTGTCAGGAATGGATTAAGAAAATGATTTTTCTTTGTTACATAATTAGCCATAACACAGCCCTGTTTCCCCATAAAATTCTCAGTCTTTCCTCCTTGTCCTGTGTACTCTTTATATGTCTCATAACCTGTAACTTTATCCCAGCAATTGATTGTGTGATGATTTTCTGTGTTTTATCTACTGTGAATGCCACTTGTACTTCAGCAAGTTCTGAGACCCACCAGACAGACAAGCATCCTGTCCTGGTCCCTTAGGCTTCCAGCAGGCCTGTTGCAGATACACCTGCACCCCAGTAACCACATAAGTTTCTCTTCTCCCTTCAGAATTCAGACAAGTTGTCTGAGATGGGATATTTGAAAGAGTCAACAATGGAGTCACAAGGCTTTTCTATAGTTTTAAAGGTTAATTTTTCTTGACTCTGTCCTCATCCAGTTATTGAAATCCTTTTGCCATTTTCAGAGCTCTGAGAAAGATGGTTTTGCCAGTTTGGATATATTGTGTCCCCCAAAAGCCATATTCTTTAATTCCGCTTGGTGAGGGCAGACATTAATCTTTTGATTGGTTCCATGGAGATGTGACGCTATCACTATGAGCAAGACCTTTGACTAAATTATTTCCATGGGGATATGGACTCTGCCCTTTTAGAGTGGTTGCTAATTAAATCAATGGAGACCTATCTAAGGGAGACTTTTGGATGGATGCTTGCCAGCACAGTGAGATGTTAGCCCAGAGTTTGCTCTGGAAAAGCTAAGAGAGGACAAAGCCACCCAAAGAGCATGTGAGAGAGACTTTTGGAGAGATGCTTGGAGTTGTGGACAGAAGGACATTTGGAGATGGCAAGTGAAGGACCTTGCATTCCTGGAATAAATCCTACTTAGGTCATGTTGTATTAACTTCTCAATGAGCTGTTAGATCCTATTTGTTAATAATTTATTATAAGCTTAGCATAAAGTTGGACATATTGGTCTGGCATTTTCCTCTGCATAATTTCTCTTGTCAGGTGTATGTATCAGGTTATACTTGATTTGTAAAGAAATTAGAAAAAGTTACATCTTTTTCAATGCTTTGGAACACACTGTGAAGCAAAGAAATTGGAATCATGTCATCTTCAAGGTTTGGTTGAAATACTTTCTGAAATTATTTTTTATAGAAATTGATCTATTTAATTTTTTATCCTTGATAATATCGATTTTAGTCAGTGGCATTTTCATAACAGTATTCATTTCATCTAAATTTCTTTTTTTCATTGAGTTTTTGATGTTATCAGGGTTCATTTTAATTTATAATTTTACAATGACTATCAAAAAATCACCATTTATTTTGTCTACTTGTACAGTCTCCTTTTTGTTAAATAGTTTTGAAACTGGTTGTTCTCTCTTGTTTTCTAAGAAATGATGTGCTGATTATGAAGATTAGATCTACTGTTTTTTTGTTCCCTACCATATTAATTTTTCTTTATTTTGTGGTAGAGTTATATTGATAGATGTGTTCTTTCTTTTATGATGTGATTTTTTCTTTCTTTTTCCTGAGAACTCTAAATTCCTCCTTCTTCCTGCTTTTACCATGCACCTTATGGTTTCCAAAGGGCTCCTCTCTCTTCCTTTAAATTCCCTTCTCCTCCACAGCATTACCTTTAGGAGATATCCTCTCTGTATCTGAAATGAACTTTAATGTCCTCTCCTTGTAGTTCAGGGCTCTCTTCTATCTGAACACTGTGATGTGTCTCCACACTTAGGGCTGCTTTCTATAACTGGCCATGCCTCCCTATCAGTAACAGGTCTGATGCTAGCTTTCCTCTAAGTCTTCCAGAAAATTTTCTTTAAACTGACATTGCTTTCTGCTAAGGCTTCTGTCTTCTGACGGGAAAGATGCAGATAGCCTTCTGGGTTGTGGGAGGAATGTTTGCATTTTGTTTGTTTTCACTGACAGATAACTGAAAGTTTGAATTTTATGTATCATACATTTCCTGAGGGCACAAGGCTTGAGTAGTTTCAGTTGTCCTTTGCTTTCTCCTGTGTTTAGTTTTTAAAAAGTATGTAAGTGTTTTCAGTTTCCTTAGTGGACATTAACTCAGGTGCCCAAAATACTACATCCTGCATTTTGAAGAAAAGGAAATAAAATTCAGATCAAATGTACATGTCCTTAAAATCATAACAGGAGGTGGGGCAAGATGGCAGAATGGTGAGGTGTGAATTTTAGTTACTCCTCTGGGGCAGTTGGTAGATAGCCAGGAACTGCATGGACTGGACACCACAGAGGCATTTGAGTTTGGACACACTTCATACAACACTCACAAACACATGGAGCAGCTGAAATCAGTGAAATCAGTAAGTTCTTGTGGCCAGGGACCCATGCCCCTCTCTGCCAGGCACAATCCCAAAGGAGGAGTGGCCACTGTGCTGGGAACTGAGGGGAAGAATGTCAGTTGCAGCAGTGATTAACAAACTCAAACCGCTGAGCAAAAACTCCAACCACAGAGAAACTGACACCAGACCCCAGAGAATCTAGGGTAACTATCTAAGAGTAGGATACTAGTTTATATAGTAGGGGTAAGTTTAAATTTTTAAGAAACAGCCAAACTGCTTTCCATATTGTGTCTCCCATTTCGCATCCTTTCAAGCAATTTGTGGGGATTCTGGTTGCCTGCATCCTTGTCAGCACTTGATTTCAGCCATTCTAGTGTTGTTTGCTCATTGATGTTTTAATTTGCAATTTGAATCTATCACTATCTTCATCTTCCCCAAGTAAAATAAATACTTCACTTAGCAAGCTCTCATCCCCTGCCAATACCCAAGCAAACACACAACATCTTTGCTCCTAGTGATCCTTTATTATTTTAGGTCTGGAGTGATAAGAACTAGTCTTTCTTTCTCCCTTTCTTCCTTCCTTCCTTTCTTTCTTTCTTCCCTTCTTTCTTTTCCCTTCCTTCCTTTTCTTCCTTTCTTCCTTTCTTTCTTCCTCCTTTTTTAAATTTTTGCTCCTCTGACCTGATATAATAAACCTATAAATTCATTCCTTATCTTATTTCCCATATCACTTGTGCCATCTGCACTCATAGTTTTAGTTACATGGTATTGTTTTGTTACTACTATGAGTTAAGTCTTGTTCAAGAGACTGAGAGGAAAGACATATCCTTGTCCTCATGGAGAATATATTCCAGTGCGGGGACACCCACCAGAAACCTATATTATGTATTGTGTCAAAAGGTGAAGGGTGCTGTGGATACAAATAGAGCAGGGGATGGAAATAAGGAGGGACACAGGGGTGCAAGTTTAAGCACTATGGCCTGGCCTGCCATTTTCAAAATTTTAAGGTACCTTGGGAATTATTTGACTTTTTGTTATATTTTCTTAACCTTTCCAGGTCTGGTACCTTATCTCCTGTGGAACTCATATCTTGAAATTACTTAATCAACAAATATGAAGTGAAATTAATAATCATTTTATCTAAAATTTTCCTTTTACATCTTCATGTGTCAGGTTCAAACTTCTATCTTTCTATCTATCTATTAATTCATTTAAGCAGCAAACATTTATTGAGGGCCCATTCTATGTGACCCCCATGTATTGGGTTGGTCTAGAAGGACATAAACACAAAGCTCCTAAGAGGGTCCCTTCTCTCAAGGAGATGACACTTGAAGACATTGGGTGCAAAGTGAAACCAATAGGCTTATTATTATACAGAGAGCAAAAATGTGTGAAAGCAACTCTCCTTGACTGGGGAAATGGAGAGTTCGCCTAGGTGTGGACATGCACCTGGGCTGGGGGTGGAGAGAAGAAGGAGGGGGTGAGGGAGGGGCAGCACTGAGACAGGGAGCTGTGGGAAGGTTGCTCCTGCTGCTTGTGTTGGAAAGAGATCAGTGGTGTGGATCAGAGAGGAGAGCTGAGGGCACCAGGTACTTGTACAAGATCAGGAAAGAAGTTTTTCTCTTACTTGACTGCTCTTCTGGGCTCTCCCAGACTTCCCTTTTAAGTTAAATAATGCTGAAAATGAAGGGTGATTTAATATAACAAAATAACATATGGTCAATGTAAAACATTGTTTGAAATAAGCACCACCCATAATTGACCCATTTAGAGATATCCATTGGAGATCTTTTGACATGCATGTTTCCAGGTTTTTTACTATTTCCTTGTTCCTCTGTGCTATGTTTGTTGGGAATGGGGAAGAATGAGGTTCAGGCTGAGCAAAAAATATATAATTCATTTTTCTCATTTTGTAATGCACAATCAACATCTCTGTATGTTTCCAGGAATATTCACTGAGACTATCATTTATTCATATATACTTGTAGGATTTTATTTTTTTTCTGAATTAAAAACTATGTGATTTTGGTTTTCCTGAAACTATTTCTGTCCATATAGCCTAGTCCTCTTTCTCTTGGGAAAAACCAACTGAAATATCTGGTTCAAGAAAAAGAATACAAAATACTGTGAAGTCCTCTCTCCTGCCACCAAGCCATGCTAGAAATTAAATGCAAATAATTATAACAAGTTATAATAAAAATTATAATAATTGACAGGAGTTTTCCATATTTTTCAAGGCATAATGGAGCCATTTCCTGTTTCATATTTAAGTCAAAATTCTCAAAATTGCCTAATGCTTCATAAATTCTTTCAAGGATTACCAGGATGTGGCAGATGGGCACACTGACTGTGACACAGACTATACTGTGATGAAAAGACTAAAGGGCCTCTGATTCCCAAACCAGAACCTCACCCACCCAAACACACACACACGTACACACACACACACATACACACACACACACACACACACACACGCCCAGAAGCTTTGGGAACACAGAGCTGATGAAAACTCATAAGCTCTGGGGTCACAACAAATGAGCAGTGCTAAGAGATGCCACATCAGGGCAGAGACACTCGGCATTTCTCAGTTTGTAAGGGCTCCTGGAATCCCCATCCCTGCCTCATCCCCCAGAGCCTCACGTCTGTGCTGGATGGGTCAGATCTGGGAGGAAAACCCATAATATACCTGCTTTGGTCATGTGCCTATATTTTCTATTTAAAAGTCCCTGAAGAAAATTATTAAAATAATTCCTGCCTTAAAGTAGCTATTATTCAATTTGAGGTTCAAAGGAAATAACCTACAGAGTCAGATGGGCATGGGTGTAATTTCCTTAGTCATTGGGGGCCTGAGGTAAATGATTAAGACCAGGGAACACAGAAATTGGACTGGAGACACTGAGGCAGATTTTCTACAGTAATTTGAGAAATAAGTACAAATGGGAAGAGACAAAGAAGAGATAAGCAATGAATGTGGGTTGGCCTGTGGAAAACAGGGAAAATGTGAGTAAAAGATGAATCAATACTTAATTATTTAAGGAGTAGCTGGGAGCCTGAGCCTTTGGCCCACAGGAGCCACCAGGGGGAGCTGTGGGTCTTCTCAGGGCCTGAAGCAAACCCAAGTGTTTTGAATTAAATGGTCCCAGGCCCTGGCTCAGTGGCCTGTAAGAGAGGTGACAGCTGGTGCTTCCTCCCATGGGGAAACTTGAGCTGACAACCACCCCAGGTGTCCTATTGATGGAGGGTCTACTCCCTGGGCCTTGGTCCCAGAACTGGGTGGCAGTTTGGTGATGTTCAGGAGATGCCTGCCATTTTCAGTGGGAAGCCTGGAGTATATTAATTCATGATGTATAGTTCACAAAATAGGGAAAGAGGAAGGGAGATGGCTGCATGTTATGAACTGAATCATGTTCTCAAAAGACATGTTCAAGTCCTAACCCCTGCTCCCTGCCCCAGCACCCATGCATGTCTGCATTTCCAGGTCCTCTCTCCCAGCCTGTGCTGACTTCCTCCCTCCCAGCATCCCTGGATCACCTGCAGGATAAGCTGGATCCAGCAGAAGCCAGGGAGCCCTCTCCCCTATCTCCTAAGATTCTACTCAGACACAGGCCAGCTCCAGGGCTTGGAGACCCCAGCTCCTTTGCTGCAGGTAAGGAACAGGGCAGGGCTTGGGATCATGGGACCACAAGGCCTTTTTCTGAGCTCCAGGCACATTAAGTGCATTGCATAATAAAACATATCTAAATATTTCCTATTTCTCAGAGTGTTTTTGAGGACTCCAGATACTGGACTCCTCCCCGGCAGTCAGCAAGACATACTTTACTGGACATTTTATTAGGAAGCATGCTACTCCATGGTCATTTGACCAGCAGTGTCAGCCTCATTTGCTACCTTGAAACAAAAAAGACCCACCTAACAAAGTGATACCATCCCTGATAATCTCAGTTAAAGAGAGTTTAATGGCTGAGCCCTGCTAATTTCAACATGCTTGGATAATGCCTTTCACATACGCAGATTCCCCATTTCCCAGAACCCTCAGCCCCTGGGCTCCCTGGTGCTCACTGCCCCTGGATCTCAGGGAGTGTGTGCCTGCACCCAGCAGGGGGCGCTGTGGTGCTGTCCTTGCTGGGAATTTCCTCTGGGATTGGATCAAATGGCAGATTTTCATCTGAGAGTCACCAAAAAATCTCTACCTAATTAATTAAAACAAAACATCCCTTTGTCAACTCTGTCTTCATGGCTCCATCTCTACTTGTTGGTACCAGGTACTGAACAGGAGCTTTGAGGGGAGAACTCAGGAGTGAAGCAGGAGCCCCTGTGTGGGGAAGGTGCCCTGGTGGGTGTGTTGCTGAGGGTGGGTGGGAAGCTGCAGGAAAGAAACCTAACAATAGGAGGGGATCTAACTTGTGATTTTCAGATGATGGAGGAGAGGGGTAGCTAGGAGAGAGAGAGAGAGAGAGAGAGAGAGAGAGAGAACATTGCTTGACACATAACAAGAGACAAAGGAGTGTCTTTAGAGTTATTTAAAAAGCATGTGAGATGTGAGCAAAGGTCTTAGGTCAGAAATCTGGGACCTTCTTGTCAACTTCTTAATCTCCCTCTCTTTGCAAACTCATTACTTCTGCCCTTCCCCAGACTTCCCATCCCATCTGGAGGCTCATGCTGTATCTTCTGGGGAGGGCCCACCCACCCCTGGGACCCCTCTTAGAGCTGTGAGCTCCTGGCTGCTCCCTGGGTGGCCCTTGGAGGTGGTCATGTCACTTAGGGCAGAAGAGCACAGGAGAAGCAGAGCTCCCTCCTCTTAACAATGGGGGTCTCTCTGGAATCAAATCCCTGTGCCCTTTTATATGGACTATTGTCCCATCAAGGCTGAAGAGGACCATGAAGGCTGAGTCTGCTGTGTTGGGACCTGTGTGTGATAGGAGAGGAGCTTGTTTCCTTGGGCCCCCAACTGAGGCTCTGCAGGCTTTGTTCCTGCTCTCTAGTTCTGCTCACTGGGGCAGGACACAGACTCCTATGCTCCCTCACAAACAGAATAAATGGGGTAAAGGTGAGAGAGAATATCTTATTGCTGAAGAGGCCCAGAATAAATTATGGCAAACACACTGTAGCCCAATAAGGGGGGCCCTGAATGATGTGCTGGCTCCAATTTGTGAGGACGGGGTGGGTGCATGGCAGGGGGGATGTCTGGAGACTATCCCTCTCTATAGTCAACTCCAGGAACTTCAACCATGTCGTGAAGGAACTTGGACTCTGAGACAGCAGGGGGCACTGGGGACCTGTCCCTTGGGGGTCTGTGGGGGATCTCAGCTGGGAAACCAGGCCCTGGTGCCCTGTGTGGTGCCCTGTGCTCTGTGCTCCCTGGGGCCCGGCAGCTGTGACCTCACCAGGCCCAGGAGAGGCTCCCACAGCCACACCCCAGGCTCAGCTTGCACCAAATTCAGGCCCAGGGACACCTGGGGGAGGAGAAATAATTTGCATGAAGGGTTTCTCTCCCCCCACATGAGGGGAAAGGATAAGAGAGACTTTGGGCATTTCTGCTCAGTTGGGCTCAGGAAGCAGAGCTCTGGGGGTGTCTCCACCATGGCCTGGACCCCTCTCCTCCTCACCCTCCTCACTCTCTGCCCAGGTGACCAGCTGTGGAAAGCAGCAGAGGGGATGGTGGGGGGCACGTGGTACCATATTTCCTCCCTTCATTTGGGAACATGTGGGCAATAGCCCCAGACTCACCCTGTCTCTCCCTCTCCTCTCTTCCAGGGTCCTGGGCACAGTCAGGGCTGACCCAGGAAGCCTCAGTATCAGGGTCTCCTGGACAGACAGTCACCATCACATGCAAGGGGAGCAGCTCTTACCTTGGATCTTATGGTGCTGGCTGGTACCAGCAGCTCCCTGGGGGCACCCCCAAGACTGTGATGCTCGGAACTTCTCGGCCCTCGGGGATCCCAGCTCGGTTCTCTGGCTCCAAGGCAAGTGGCAGTGCCTCCCTGAGCATCACGGGGCTCCAGCCTGAGGATGAGGCTGTCTATTACTGCTCAACATGGGACAGTAGCATCAGTGGTCCACAGTGCTCCAGACACATGGGGAACTGAGACAGAAACCTGCCCCTGCCCCCTGAGGCTGGTCTCCCCTCTGAGAGCCGGTGACAAACACCAGTGGAGGGTGACTGTGGTGTCCCCTCCCTTGTCAGCATCCCATGACCTGAAGGTCAGAGCAGACAGCAAAAATATAGGGTCAATGACAATGGCTACTTCTCATTATTTCGTCCCCACATTTCACAAGCATTTGGTATTGTCAGTTTTCTTGTTTTGTCCAACCTACTGTTTGCACTGCAATCTTCCTGTCACTTAATGTTCATTTTCCTAATTACTCATGAAGGCAAATATCTTTTTTATGCTTTTATTACTATTACATATTTCTTCTTTTGTGACATGCCTGTTTGTCTTTTGCCCATGTGTCTCTCCCAGTGGAGTTTTAGTCTTTTTTCATATTGATTAATATTAAAACTGATTTCCCAAAATAAAATTATTCTTATCAACAAGAAATTACTCTAACAAAATACTTTGGAACCCAATAGGTTTTCAAGACATTACAGACATTCTCTAAAGCACAAAGTTTTATCTATATAAAATCATCTTCAGCAAGGGAATGTCCAACTGTGGTTAAATATTTTGTTCAAAATTAAAAGACAGATTGAACCATATATTTAGGTAGTTAGAAATGTTTTTTTTTTTAAATAAAAGCTAAAGGTGAGCCTTCATCTTTCCTTCTTAATTTAAAAAAAATCTTTATTGACTTGTGATTTTCATACTATAAATTTCACCAATTTAAAGTATAAAATTCAATGGTTTTTTTAGCATATTTATGGTTTTGTGCAACCTGCCTCATAATATAATTTTGGAACCTTTTGATCACCCAAGACACTCCATCCTCATTTGTTCTCATTTTCTTGCCTCCCTCCTCCTATTCCAAGGTATCTAATATTCCACTTTCTGTCTATAGAAATTTACCAATGTGGACATTTCTTATAAATGCACTTACATAAAATGTGACCCTTTGTGACTGGCTTCTGTCATTTACTTGCAGACAGTTTTTGAGGTTCCTCCATACTGCAGCATGAGTCCATCCCCACTGCTTTTTTTTATTTGTTTTACAATGCCAACCTTATTTATTTCTCTGAAGAAATATGGAAAGAAAGTCCTGTACAGTGAAAGGACAACAATTACTGTTCTTTTTATTCATGAAGAAAGAGGGGATGAACATTGATGTTAAAAGCCACACATGCAGAAAAATTAAACTGAAAGGATACAGAGTAGCTAAGTCCTCAGGTTAAGAAAGCAAAGCTGAGAGGTTAGGATGAAAGTGTGGGTGAAGTTAGCATGTATGGATACTAGAGATACAGGTTATTTTATCAGTTCACAGTGTCCAGCTCAGACACAGAATTTTCAGAACATCCAGTTTGCTTTCAGGGGTGGGGGAGAGGGGCTGGGGAGGGGGCAGGTCACATCGAGGCAGGATGTCAAGGAATTTCGGGTGGAGGAATGTAGAGGTTAAGCACGATCACAAAACTTCCAAGATTTCTTTCAGCTACAATTTGTGTAAGGGGAGGGAAAAAACAAAACAAACAAAAAATGAGGCCAGCCAGTCTCATTTGCAGTGTGCACACATATACAGAGAGCAAAACACCAGTCTCAAGAAATAACACCTGTCCCATCCCCGTGCCTGCTGACTGCACACACGGCCTTGGAAGTGCACACATGTGCCATCTCCAACCACCCCAGGGTCCCAGGCTGCGCACCGGGCTCACAGAGGCTCTGGGAGGCAACAGTGCGGTGCACGGGAGCTGCCTGGCCACCAAGAAAAGGGAGCCTTAGAGAAAGGTCGGGAAAAGGGACCAGCAGCCCAGCTGTTACCTCGGGCTGTGAAAAGACATAACCACAGAACAGAACAATCTCAATTCTTTTGCTAGAGAGAGTTTTCTTGAAAAAGAAGTAATTTTCAGGGTCAGAAAGGGTCTGTGAGAAGGGATGGAGGCAGGACCTCCATAGAAGCCAGGTTTTCCTAGCAACCATTTCCTTGCTATGGGATTATACAAGAGAAGTTTGTTTATGGGCTGGTGTTTAGACACTTTCTCCATGCTGCTTTGTATATGGTTTTAGATTCTGAATCTAGAGGTGAAAGGCCTCAGCGGACACTAAGCCCCGCCCCCACTGTGCAGGGTCCCTCTCTGAGCCTAGCATGCTACCATCTCCCTTAGCTCGCTTCACTAACCCACTCTGCTCCAGGACTGCAGAGCCTCCCCTTCGGGGCTCCATCCTCTGCCTACTAGGTCCTCATTCCTGGCCGTCACTGCCAGGCCTCACACCTGGGCTTTTCCCTCGGCCCCATCTCAGGGCCAGGTGGGCAGCAAAGGGCCAGGCCAACCCCCCACCCCACCCCATGCTACAGTGGCTCTGTCACCCACCCTCCACCCTCACAGATGGCGTAAACACACCAGGGCCAGCGAAGTCTGCAGACTGCCCACAAGGATAGGCTCTACCAAGAGTCCTGCATGTGGGCACCGATTGCTGGAAACTCAAAAGTGCAGCCGAAGTGCAAGGGGCGTGCGACAGCCCCAAGTTGGGGCGGGGGGGCCGCTACCCCTGGGAAGAGCTCCAGACTGGGGGTGTTGTCTGCGGCGGCGAAGAGCACGCCGGGCTGCGCGCCCTGGAGCTGGTGCCGCTGGTGCCTCTGGTGCTCAGTGGCCCGCGGCAGCCCGGACAACTTGTAGCGCCGCGGCGCGGACTCGTGCAGGTGCGCGCTGGGCAGGCCGGGCAGGGCCGGGAAGCGGTCACTAGCTCCAGGCGCGCGCCCGCGTGCCCCTCTAGGATCCAGTGCAGCTGCGCGCCGTGGTGAATAGTTTTGGCCCAGCGGATCGGCTCTGCTTTCTGCACCGGCTGCTGCAGCTGGGCGTGATGGCAGAGAGTGTGGGCAGCGGCCGCTCTGTTCCGCTTCTGGACACAGCGCTTAGGGCGGCTGTCGAGATCGCCCCTGTGGAGCGGGATTCCGGGGCCCGCGCGATCAGCCGCGTACGGAGAGAAGCAAGGGCGCGGGGTGAGCGGGGGTTCTGGCCTTGGTTTGTCCGCGTCATGCATGATGAGGATGAGGATCCAGGGCAGGAGAGTGAAGCAGCGGCTGAACACTGCAGACGTCATGTGTGCATTCCTGCGGCTACTCGGACGCGGGGCGGCCCCTCCGGCCCCTGAGAGGGGCGAGCCTGGGGGCCCCAGAGCGCAGCTTCGACGGCGGCGGCGGCTCTCGCAGTCAGAGTGGCGGCGAGCGCGCTCTCCCTGGGACCCGGGTGCTGGGAAGGGCGGGAGCCGAGCAAGGGGCTCCGCTCTCTGTATGGGGTTCTGCTCAGGAGCTGGGGATGCTGGGGCTGCAGAGGGGGCGATGCAGGCGGTGCAGGCAGGGGGTGCCCCCCACTCCGGGTAAGGCGGCGGGAAGCGGGACTGGGTCCAGCGCGCTGCTGGCCCGGAGTTGTGCCGAGCGCCGGGAGGGCGGTGGTCTCCGCTGCGCGCTCTCCGGAGAGCGGGACTCGGTAGCCGGCACCCGGGGCGCCTCCCCGCTCGCGTCCAGCGGTGCCACGGACAAAGGGCTGCAGCCGTGAGCTCCCAGTGCACACTCGGGGGCACCTTCGAAGGCGGGCTTCAGGCGCCGCAGGCGCTGGGGGCTTTCCTTTCTCACATCCCAGCCCTGGTATGCCAGGGATGTTGTGCCGCCAGCTCTGTGTGCACCCCGCCGTGGAAGCTGCGCTCCTGTGTCTCGTTCTTCTCTTTTCCGAACATCCTGGCTCCGGCACCAAGATCCCAAAGCACAGAAAGAAAGAAAAAGCAAGGGAGCGGGGCGCTGCAGACTCCAGCGACCTCCCTGTCCTGCCAGAAGGGTTGCTACTGGCGGAAAGGGGCTGCGAGGAGGAGGCAGGGAGGGGACCCGGAACTCTGCCCGGGTCTGGCGCTGACGTCCCAGTGAGCGAGTTCCGGAGGCGACCGTCGGGGGGAAGGGGAGGGTCCCCGCGGGGCTGCAGGGCCTCTCAGAGGGGTGGTGTGGATGCTCATTCTCCTCCATTGCTTTCTTTTTTGTTTTAATTTATAATGTTCTGGAATTTTAAGCCAGTGAAACAATGCAAGACGTGAAGAAACAAGAATTGTAAGTATTTGATAATAGGGATAATGTTATTCTATACTTCAAAAAGTCAACAAAATCAACCGAAAAAAGAAAAAAGATTAGAACAATAATAGATCAGTAATATGGTTGGATAGAAAATAAATACACCCAAATAAATCAACAGCAGTCATATGAGCAAGGCAAAATATCCAATTAGAAAGTATATTTGGCAAAAGACATCTTTTATGGTAATAGTAAATAAAGTGAAATATAAAGGAATAAATTTATCAAGAAATCTGGAGAACCAATGTGAAGAAAAATTATAAACTTAACAAGGGACACACTTAAATCTAAATAAATGTAGAGATGTTCCATGTTCCTGGATAGGAAAACCTAGCCACATAAAGATGTCTATTCTTACCATGTTAATATGTAAATTTAATGTGATCATAATAAAAATATCAAACAGAAATTTTTAGAACTTGAATTGATTCTAAATGTCATCTGGAAGAATTATCAGATAAGAATAGCCTCCAAATTTCCTGGTATAATTTATGTTTCTGTCATTTGTGTGTGTGTATGTGTGTGCTATACTATGCCTATGCTATACTATCTGGTGCATTAAAGCTTTTAATAGTGACAACTTTATAGTTGATTATGATTTTTTACTTATATAAAAACACTCTGTCCCATGTAAAGACTTCTGGGAATATTTTTGGTTTCATAAAACTGTTATATCTATTTTTCTTTGTGTTTGCTTGTTATATTTTGATCTTCCTTTTGCCTCAAAACTGTGTGTGTGTGTGTGTGTGTGTGTGTGTGTGTATGTGTTCAGTGAAGCTTTATTTGTAATCACACAAAACTGGAAACAATCCAAACTTTCCATCAATACATAAACAGTAAAGAAGCTGTGGTGAATTGATACCATGGGGTAATGAGCAATAAAGAGCAGTGAACTATTGATACAGGCAACAACCTGGATGGGTCTTCAGGGAATTATATTGGGTGGATAAGGTCAATCTCAAAACATCACATACAACATTCTTGAAATAATGGAATTACAGAGATGGAGACCAGATTAGTGGTTGCCTGGGATTAAGAGGTAGGAGGGCTGGGGTAGGAGTAGCTATGAAGAGATAGCCCTACAAAGCCCTGATGATGGAGAAGTTCTGCATCTTGGTTCTGTTGGTGGATGTATCAATCCATGCATGATAAAATAGAGTAAAACTAAGCATGTACACGCAAAAACGATTGCATGTGTGATAGTGGAATTTAAATAAGCTCTGTGCATTGTACCAATTTCAATTACTTAGTTGTGACATCTGTAATCCAAAATAAAGTTCAAAAAACCCCACAAACATATTGCCATTTTAACAGTGCTTTAAAAGTGGGTAGAGGTTGGGAACATTGAATAGACCCCAGCTATGGATTTGTGAAGTGGACAGAGGATGGGCTGGGGTGGGAAAGTCTAGAGTTGGGGTTCTACTGATGGTAGGGAAAATACCAGCCAACAGTTTCAAGGTGTTTTTCCTTGTCTTTTAAAAAGTAATTTCATGAAGCAAAGCCAGGATTTTTCTTGAATGGATAGAATTTTCTCAGACTAGCCCTACCTGCCAGAATCAGTAAAAAATGTTCTTAGAAAGATTTTTAATATCAAAAAGCATCTTATACTTGATCATGTGTGTACATTTTTTATATCAGCCAAAGAATGGGACAACTGAAATATCCATCAACAGAGGAATGGTGTATACATAAAGTACATCCACACGATGAAATACTGTACACCAAAACAAAGGAAATGAAAATAAAAATGCCCCAAAAGGCTGACAATAGAATACCCACTGGATTTCAGATTTAGAATGAAAAATTGAGGTAAAAAATCTCAATTTTTTATATCCATTACATGTTGAAATGACATTTTGAATATATTACATTAAATAAGCTATGTTATCAAAATAAATCTAACCTGTTGCTTTTTACCTTAACATGGCTACAAGAACATGTGAAATTGCATGTACAGCTTACACACTTAACTTGCCCTTGTACTGTGCCAGCAGTGCTACATGGACAAGTCCCCTCCTGCTGAATGAAGGAGGGACAGGGAATGGGGGGCTGCTTGGAAAGACTTCCCTGCAGACACTGCTGTTTATCAATATATCATTATTAAAGAAGATAAAAAATAAAAGTAAAAAAGAACACCCAAATCATCCCCCCATCCCAGCCTATTTTTTATTTAGTTTTTGTCCCCATTTTTCTATTCTTCTATCCATATGCTGGGTAAAGAGACTGTGATCCACAAGGTTTATGCAATCCCACTGTCAGCCTTTGTAAGCTGCATAGGTATACAATCATCTTCAAAAGTCAAGGCTACTGGGTTGCATTTTGATAGTTGTAGCTATTTACTTCTAGCTATTCCAATACACTAAAACCTAAAAAGGGATATCTATATAGTGCATAAGAATTCCCACAAGAGTGATCTCTCAACTCCATTTGAAATCTCTCAGCCACTGAAACTTTATTTTGTTTCATTTCACTAACCCCTTTTGGTCAAAAGGATGTTCTCAATCCCATGATGTCAGGGCCAGTTTCATCCCCAGGAGCCATATACTGCATTGCCAGAGAGATTTGTACCCCTGGGAGTCAGGTCCCATATGGGGGGAGGGCAGTGAGTTCACCTGCCAAATTGGCTTAGCTAAGAGAGAGGGGGCCACATCTGAGCAACAAGGAGTTACCCAGAGGGAGACTTTTAGGCACAATTATAAGCAGGTTTAGCCTCTCCTTTGCAGTAATGAGCTTCATCAGGGCAAGTCTCAAGACAGAGGGCTCAGCATACCAAACTGTCAGTCCTCAATGTTTGTGAGAACATCAGCAACAACCCAGGTGAGGAAGTCCAATGCTTCTGCATTTTCCCCCAGTTTTTCAGGGGGGACCTACATATATATTTTATTCTCTGCCCAAATTACATTGGGATGTGCCACTATTTCACTCTAACCTGTCCAACCCTACCAAATCTCAGTTCCTATTCAAAGTTCCACGTAATTATAGTGTTTGAACAAGCTGGCTGTACAAGTTAAATTGTTTAGTGTACTACTGAGAATATAGATCCTGCACCAAATAAACATCTCTTCCCTTGGTCTCACAGGAGTTGAAGTTTTAAAACACAGTATTGTCTTTACGCTTCAGCTGAATTTCCCTTAATCCTAACCAGATCTGCTTCATTCATATCTGCAATTGAAGTCTGGACTCTTTTTCAGCTTTTCTAATAGTTGCTGTATGTGCTAATTCTGAGATCCATACCTGCTGAGCTCTAGCTCTGAGGTTCAGGTATCCCACAGATATGCAAATATCCCGAGACTGATCAGATTATAGACACAGGGATTGGAATCTCAGAATTTGGAGATAGCTATTACAAATTCAGTAATGGATGTGACTACTGTAAGAGCTTACAATCTAGGAACCATTACAATAAGTGTTCCCCTGATAAGATGTGCTCTGAGATTCAATTCTGAGTTTACACATTGTTGTTAGTCCGTGTTGGTGAGGCATTATAGTATTTGCCTTTCTTTCTGGCATACTTCACTCAAAATGCTGTCTACAGGATAAATCCACCTCATTTTATGCCTCACAGCTTCACTATTTCTTGCAGTTGCTCAATATTCCATTGTGTGCATTCATCACCGTTTACCATTTGGTTCCTCAGCTGATGTACCCTTAGGCCACCTCCACCCATTGCAGTTCATGAATGCTGCCTCCATAAACACTGGTGTGCAAATGTCCATTCATGTCCCTGCTCTGAGATCTTCCAAGTACATACGCCATAATGAGGTTGCAGGACCTTATGACACCCTCATATTTAGCTTCTTGTGGAACCACTACACTATCCTCCAGAAATTCTAAACCATTCTTCCTCCTCACCAACAGTAAATAGGTATATCCCTCTCTTCATGTTTCTCCAGCCCTTTTATCCCTATTTATATTTTCCTACAATTTTATAGAAATATATTCACATACAATGCCATTATTCACAGTGTATAATCAGTTCTTCATGGTATCATATAGTTGTACATTTGTCACCACAGTCAGCACTTGAAAATATTGATTATTATGAAAACAAGCTTTTTTAAGAATAATAAAAAAGATAACAAAAAGAAAAATAAAATATATAATACAATGTAACAGTAAGGTCAGACAACAACACTAATACCAAGAATCCCATATCCCTACCTTATATCCTCCTTTCATAACATTTAGCTTTGGTATCTTGCTTTTGTAACATTTAATGGAAGCATATTACAATGTTACTGTTAACCATAGATTCCAGTTTGTTTTGATTGTATTTTTTCCCAAATACCATAATTTTTCAACACTTTGTATGTTGATATTCATTTGTTCTCCTACATGTAAAACATTTTTATATTTGTACATTTAGTCACAATCATTGAGCACTCCAGTTTTTGCTAATTTATACACTCCCAGTCTTTATCATCTGTCTTTACATCTGGTGTCATGCCTGCCCATAGCCCTCCTCTTTCAGCTTTACTCACACACATCTTTGTTCACTATTCTTACAATATTGTGCTACCATCACACAGTATGCTGCTATCTATTTCTGGATCTGTACAATCAACCCTGTTGAACATTCTGTAGTTCTCCAGCATCAAATGCCTGATCTCTGTCCTCTTTCTATCTCCTGATAGTCTGTGTTATCAGTTTTAACTCTCAAAGTTTGTTCATCAGTGTTAGTTCATATTAGTGAGACCATAGAGTATTTGTCCTTTGGTCCTTGGCTAACTTTGCTTAACATAACATCCTCAAGGTTCATCCACATTATTATATGTTCCATGGTTCTGTTCTGTCTTACAGCTGTGTAATATTCCATTGTGTGTATATACCAGTTTGTTTATCCACTCATCCATTGATGGACATTTGGGTTGATTCCATCTCTTGGCAATGTGAATCATTCTGCTATAAACATCAGTGTACAAATGTCTGTTCATGCCTTAACATTCAGTTCCTCTGAGTATATACCTAGCAATGGAATAGCTGGGTCATATAGCAAATCTATACTTAGCTTCCTGAGGAACCTCCATACTGTCTTCCAGAGTGGTTTCACCATTCTACATTCCCACCAACAGTGAATGTGTGCCTCTTTCTCCACATCCTACCAGGTGCTTGCATTTTTCTGTTTTGGGGATAAAGGCCATTCTGGTAGGTGTGAGATGGTATCTCATTGTGGTTTTGATTTGCATTTCCCTAATAGCCAGTGAAGGTGAGCATTTTTTCATGTTTTTAAGCCATTTGTATTTCCTCTCCAGAAAAGAGTCTGTCCATTTCTTTTTCCCATTTTAAAAAAATTTTGTTGTTTGTCTTTCTATTGTTGAGTTGTAGGATCCCTTTTTATATTCTGGATATTAAACCCATATGTGATATGTGGTTTCCAAATATTGTCTCCCATTGTGTAGGGTGCCTCTTTACTTTTCTGACAAAGTTCTTTGATGTGCAAAAGTGTTTAATTTTGAGGAGATCCCATTTGTCTATTTCTTCTTTGGTTGCTTACACTTTGGGTGTAAGGTCTAGGAAACTACACCCTATCATGAGATCTTTGAGATAAGACCCTATATTTTCTTCTAAGACTCTCATGGTCTTAGTGACAATGTTCAGGTCTTTGATTAATTTTGAGTTAATTTTAGCTGGATAAGGTGTGAGACAGGAGTCCTGTTTCATTCTTTTGGAAATGAATATCTGGTTCTCCAAATACCAGTTATTAAAGAGGCTGCTCTGTCCCAATTGCTTTGGCTTGTCTACCTTATCAATGATCAATTTCCCATTGATAAAAGTGTCTATTTCTGGACACTCAATTCCAATCCATTGGTCAGAATATCCATTGTTAGGACAGTACTATGCTGCTTTGATCATTGTAATGCTGTAATATGTTTCAAAGCCACACAGTGTGAGACTGCTCACTTCATTCCTCTGTCTCAAGATATTTTTGGCTATTCAGGGCCCCTTACCCTTCCAAATAAATTTGGTTATTGCTTTCCCTATTTCTTCAAAGTAAATTTTTGGGATTTTAATTGGTCTTGCATTGAATCTATAAATCAGTTTAGGTAGAATTGACATCTTTACTATATTTAGTCTTCCAATCCATGAACACAATATGTTCTTGCATTTTTTTTTTTGCTCCTGATCAACTTTTTTTGCAGTTTTTTTGTTTGTTTGTTTTGGTTTGGTTTGGTTTTGGTTTTAGTTTTCTCTGTATAGGTCTTGTGTGGCCTTGGTTAAGTTTATTCCTAAATACTTGATTCTTATGGGTGTATTGTTAATGGAATTTTTTTCTTAATTTCCTCCTCTTGTTGCACATTAGTATGTATAGGAACACTACAGATTTTTTTTGTATGTTGATCTAGCCTGCCATTTTGCTGTATTCTTTAATTAGATATAGTAATTTTGGTATATATTTTTCTGGATTTTCTATTTCTATATATAGAATCATGTCATCTACAAAGAGTGAAAGTGTTACTTCTTCCTCTCCAATTTGGATGCTTTTTATTCCTTTTTCTTGCCTAATTGCTCTAGCTAGAACTTCCAGCACACTGTTGATTAACAGTGGTGACCGTGGGAATCCCTGTCTTGTTTCTGAACTTAGAGAGAAAGCTTTCAGTCTTTCCTCATTCAGTATGATGTTAGCTGTGGGTTTTCCATATATTGCCTCCATCATATTGAGAAAGTTCCCTTCTATTCCAAATGTTTGAAATGTTTTCATCAAGAAATGATGTTGAATTTTGTCAAATGCCTTTTCTGTATTGATCAGATGATCAAGTGCTTCTTCTGTTTGATTTTTTGATATGATGTACTACAGTAATTGATTTTCTTGTGTTGTACCAGCCTTGCATACCTGGAATAAATCCCATCTGGTCGTGGAGTATAATTCTTTTAATGTGCTGCTGAATTCAATTTGTGAGTACTTTGTTGAGAATTTTTGCATCTATATTAATTAAAGAGATTGATCAATAATTTACTTTTATTTAGTATCTTTGTTTGACTTTGGTATTATGGTTATATTGGATTCATAGAATGAGTTAGGTAGCTTTCTCTCCTCTTTCATGTCTTTGAAGAGTTTGAACAGGATTGGTACTAATTCTTTCTTGAATGCTTGGTAGAATTCACATATGAAGCCATCTGGTCCTGGGCTTTTCTTTTTTGGAAGCTTTTTGATGTCTGACTCTATCTCTTTTCTTGTGATTGGTTTGTTGAGGTCATCTATTTCTTCTTGAGTCAATGTTGGTTGTTTATGCTTTTCTAGGAACTTACCCATTTCATCTAAGTTGTTTAGTTTATTAGTATATGGTTTCTCATAGTATCTTCCCATTATCTCCTTAATTTCTGCAGGATCAGTAGTTATGTCTCCTTTCCCATTTCTGATTGTATTTATTTGCATCCACTCTGTCTCTTTTTTATTTGTTAGCCTAGCTAGTGTCCATCAATTTTATTGATATTCTTAAAGAACCAACCCCTGCTATTTATTCTCTCTACTGTTTTTCTGTTCTCCATTTCATTTATTTCCACTCTAATCTTTGCTGTTCTTTTCCTTCTGTTTGCTTTGGGCTTAGTTTGTTGTTCTATCTCTATTTCCTAGAGGTGAGCAGGTAATTCCTTGATTTTTGGTCTCTCTTTTAGTGTAAACATTTTTTTATTCATTTTATTGAGATATATTCACACACCACGCAGTCATACAAAACAAATCATACATTCAATTGTTCACAGTACCACCACACAGCTGCACATTCATGACCAAAATCAATCCCTGACACCTTCATTACCACACACACAAAAATACCAAGAATAATAATTAGAGTGAAAAAGAATCAATTAAAGTAAAAACACTGGGTGCCTTTGTTTGTTTCCTTCCCCCATTTTTCTACTCATCCATCCATAAACTAGACAAAGGGGAGTGTGGTCCTTAAGGCTTTCCCAATCCCATTGTCACCCCTGACAAGCTACATTTTTATACAATCATCTTCAAGATTCATGGGTTCTGGGTTGTAGTTTGATAGTTTCAGGTATCTACCACCAGCTACCCCAATTCATTAGAACTTAAAAAGGGCTGTCTATATTGTCTGTAAGAGTGCCCAGCAGAGTGAACTCTCGGCTCCTTTTGGAATCTCTGTGCCACTGAAGCTTATTTCATTTCCTTTCATTTCCCTCTTTGGTCAAGAAGATGTTCTCCATCCAACGATGCCAGGTCTACATTCCTCCTCGGAAGTCATATTCCACATTGCCAGGGAGATTCACTCCCCCTGGGTGTCTAATCCCATGTAGGGGGGAGGGCGGTGATTTCACCTTTCAAGTTGGCTTAGCTAGAGAGAGAGGGCCACATCTGAGCAACAAAGAGGCATTCAGGAGGAGGCTCTTAGGCACAATTATAGGGAAGCCTAGCCTCTCCTTTGCAGCAACAGTCTTCCCAAGGGCAAGTCCTGTGGTAGAGGGCTCAACTCATCAAACCACCAGTCCCCTATATCTGTGAGCACATTAGCAGCCACCGAGGTGGGGCAGGCCAATACTCCTGCATTCTCCACCAGCTCCTAAAGGGAGCTCTGCATATTTTTTTCATTTTTTTAAATTTTTTAAAAAATCAACTGTATAAAAAATTAAAAAATTAAAAATCATACAATAAAAGAACATTTCAAAGAGATCATAACAATGGAGAAAGAAAAAGACAACTAACCTATGATAACTACTTTACTTCCAACATGTTCCTACTCTACTCCAAGAAAGTAATCTAATATAGCAACAGTTCTGTGAACTTGTTCCTACTATACCCATCAGAAATTAACAGACCATAGTCATTCCTGGGCATGCCCAGAATGTTAAATTTACCCATGATAGCTTATCTGTCTTTATTGGATTATCGTTCCCTCTTCCTTAATTGCCCTCTATCACTATTTCCCCTACATTCTACATTATAAACCATTTGTTTTACATTTTTCAAAGTTCACATTAGTGGTAGCAAATAATATTTCACTTTTTGTGCCTGGCTTATTTCACTCAGCACTATGTCTTCAAGGTTCATACATGTTGTCATATGTTTCACGACATCATTCCTTCTTACTGTTGCATATTATTCCATGATGTGTATATACCACATTTTATTTATCCACTCATATGTTGAAGGACATTTAGGTTGTTTCCGTCTCTTGGCAATTGTGAATAATGCTGCTATGAACATTGGCATACAGGTATCTGTTCATGTCACTGTTTTCCAGTCTTCCAGGTATATATCATGAAGTTCAATTGCTGGATTGAAGGGTAACTCTATACCTAGTTTTTTAAGGAACTGCCAGACTGACTTCCAGAGTGGCTAAACCATTATACAGTCCCACCAACAATGAATGAGTTCCAATTTCTCCACATCCTCTCCAGCATTTGTAGTTTCCTGTTTGTTTAATGGCAGCCATTCTAATTGGTATGAGAGGATATCTCATTGTGGTCTTAATTTGCATCTCTCTAGTAGCTAGTGAAGCTGAATATTTTTTTGTTTTTCTTGGCCATTTGTATTTCCTCTTCAGAGACCTGTCTTTTCATATCTTTTGCCCATTTTATAATTAGGCTGTCTGTACTATTGTCATTGAGTTGTAGGATTTCTTTATATATGCAAGATATCAGTCTTTTGTCAGATACATGGTTTCCAAAAATTTTTTCCCATTGAATTGGCTGCCTCTTTACCTTTTTGACAAATTCCTTTGAGGTATAGAAACTTCTAAGCTTGAGGGGTTTCCATTTATCTATTTTTTTCTTTTGTTGCTTTTGCTTTGGGTGTAAAGTCTAGGAAGTTGCCACCTAATACAAGGTCTTGAAGATGTTTCCCTATGTTATCTTCTAGGAGTTTTATGGTACTGTCTTTTATATTGAGATCTTTGATCCACTTTGAGTTAATTTTTGTGTAGCATGTGAGGTAGGGGTCCTCTTTCATTCTTTTGGATATGGATATCCAATTCTCCCAACCCCATTTGTTGAAAAGACTGTTATGTCCCAGTTCAGAGGCTTTGGGGGCCTTATCAAAGATCAGTCAGCCATAGATCTGGGGGTCTATCTCTGCATTCTCAATTTGATTCTATTGATCAGTATGTCTATCTTTGTGCCAGTACCATGCTGTTTTGGCTACTATGGTTTTATAATAAGCTTCAAAGTCAGGGAGTGTGAGTCTTCCCACTTTGTTTTCTTTTTTAGAGTGTTTTGAGCAATTTGAGGCATCTTCCCTTTCCAAATAAATTTGATAGTTAGCTTTTCCAAGTCTGCAAATTAGGTTGTTGGAATTTTGATTGGGATTGCATTGAATCCGTAGATGAGTTTGGGTTCACATCTTAATGACATTTAACCTTCCTATCCTTGAACATGGAATATTTTTCCATCTTTTAAGGTCCCCTTCTATTTCTTTTAGTAGAGTTATGTAGTTTTCTTTGTATAGGTCTTTTGCATCTTTGATTACGTTTATTCCTAGGTACTTGATTTTTTTAGTTGCTATTGTAAATGGTATCTTTTTCTTGAGTGTCCCTTCAGTTTGTTCATTTCTAGCATATAGAAACATTACTGACTTATGTGCCTTAATCTTGTATCCCACCACTTTGCTAAATTTGTTTATTAGCTCTAGTAGCTGTATCATTGATTTCTCAGGGTTTTCCAGATATAAGATCATATCATCTGCAAATAACAACAGTTTTACTTCTTCCTATCCAATTTGGATGCCTTTTATTTCTTTGTCTTGCCGGATTGCCCTGGCTAGCCCTTCCAGCACAATGTTGAATAACAGTGGTGACAGTGGGCATCCTTGTCTTGTTCCTGATCTTAGAGGGAAGGCTTTCAGTCTCTCACCATTGAGTACTATGCTGGCTGTGGGCTTTTCATGTATGCTCTTTATCATGTTGAGGAAGTTTCCTTCAATTCCTACCTTTTGAAGTGTTTTTATCAAAAAGGGATGTTGGATTTTGTCGAATGCTTTTTCAGCATCTATTGGGATGATCATTTGATTTTTCTCTTTTGATTTGTTAATGTGCTGTAATACATTGATTGTTTTTCTTATGTTGAACCATCCTTGCATGCCTGGAATGAACCCCACTTGGTCATGGTGTATGATTTTTTTAATGTGTCTTTGGATTTGATTTGCAAGTATTTTGCATCTATATTCATTAGGGAGATTGGCCTGTAGTTTTCCTTTTTTGTAACATCTTTGTCTGGTTTTGGTGTTAGATTGATGTTAGCTTCATAAAATGTGTTAGGTAGTGTTCCATTTTCTTCGATGTTTTGAAAGAGTTTAAGTAAGATTGGTGTCAGTTCTTTTTGGAAAGTTCGGTAGAATTCTGTGAAGCCATCTGGCCCTGGGCATTTATTTGTGGGAAGCTTTTTGATGAGTGATTGGATCTCTTTGCTTGTGATTTGTTGGTTGAGGTGTTCTATCTCTTCTTTTGTCAGTCTACGTTGTTTATATGTTTCCAGGAAATTGTCCATTTCTTCTACATTATCCAGTTTGTTGCCATACAGTTGTTCATAGTACCCTCTTATAATTTTTTAAATTTCTTCAGGAGCCACAGTAATGTCACCTTTCTCATTATTTTGTTTATATGGTCTTCTCTCTTTTTAATTTTGTCAGTCTAGCTAGGGGCTTGCCAATCTTGTTGATCTTCTCAAAGAACCAACTTTTGGTTTTATTTATTCTCTCAATTTTTATTGCTCTCTAAGTCATTTATTTCTGCTTTGATTCTTGTTATTTCTTTTCTTCTACTTGGATTAGGATTTGTTTGCTGTTCATTTTCTGGCTTCTTCAGTTGCTCCATTAGTTCTTTGATTTTAGCTCTTTCTTCCTTTTTAATGTATGCATTTAGTGCTATAAATTTCCCCCTCAGTACTGCTTTTGCTGCATCCCATAGGTTTTGATATGTTGTGTTCTCATTTTCATTTGTCTCTATATATTTAGCGATTTCTCCTGCTATTTCTTCTTTAACCCACTGATTGTTTAACCTCCAGGTATTTATGAATTTTCTAAGTCTCTGATGATTATTGACTTCTAGTTGTATTCCTTTGTGGTCAGAGAATGTGCTTTGAATAATTTCAATTTTTTAAAATTTATTGAGGTTTGTTTTATGTCCCAGCATATGATCTATTCTGGATGAAGTTCCATGAGCACTAGAGAAGAATGTGTATCCTGGTGATTTGGGATGTAATGTTCTATATATGTCTGTTAAATCCAATTCATTTATCAGATTGTTTAGGTTTTCAGTTTCCTTATTGGTCTTCTGTCTGGTGATCTATCTATAGGAGAGAGTGATGTGTTGAAGTCTCCCACAATTATTGTGGAAACATCAATTGCTTCCCTTAATTTTGCCGGTGTCTGTCTCATGTATTTTGTGGCACCTTGATTGGGTACATAGACATTTATGATTGTTATTTCTTCTTGTTGAATTGCCACTTTTATTAGTATGTAGTGGTCGTCTTCATCTCTCATAACATCTTTGAATTTAAAGTCTGTTTTATCTGAGATTAATATTGCTACTTCTGCTTTCTTTTGGCTGTAGCTTGCATGAAATATTTTTTCTATCCTTTTACTTTCAATTTCTTTGTGTCCCTGTGTCTAAGATGAGTCTCTAGTATGCAACATATTGATGCTTCTTTTTTTTTGATCCATTCTGCCAATCTGTATCTTTTAATTTGGGAGTTTAATCATTTACATTCAATTTTACTAGTGTAAAGCTATTTTTTGAACCAGCCATTCTATCCTTTGGTTTATGTTTGTCAGATATATTTTTCCCTCTCTCTGTTACTGTCCTTTAACATACCCATACTGAATCTCTTTAGTACTGAACCTTTCTCCATCTTTATCTCTCCTTTGTTTGTTTCTCTGTCAGTAGGGCTCCTTTTAATATCTCAAGTGGGACAGGTCTCCTGTTAGAAAATTCTCTCAGAAGCTGTTTGTGAAAAATTTAAGCTCACCCTCAAATTTGAAGTCTTACTTTGATGGATAAAGAATTCTTGGTTGGCAATTTTTCTCTCTCAGAATTTTAAATATGTCATGCCACTGCCTTCTCACCTCACTACTTAGTCTTATGTTGTTTCCTTTGTAAATGGTGAATTGCTTTTCTCTTGCTGCTTTCAGAACTTGCTCCTTCTCTTCTGATCAGAATATTTTTCAGAGCGGGCTTATTGGGATTTATTCTATTTGGAGTTTGCTTGGCATTTATGATTTGTGTATTTATGATGATTAGAAGATTTGGGAAGTTTTCCCCAACAATTTATTTGAATGTTCTTCCTAGACATTTACCCTTCTAGTAGTACTTTATATATTCTAGACACAAGTCCCTTTGAAGCACATTTTTAATTTTGATAAAATCCAATTCATCTACTTTTTTTTTCTTTTGTCACTTGTGTTTTTGGTGTCATACCTAAGAAGATTTTGACTAACTCAAGGTCATGAAAGTTTGTTCCTATATTTTTTTCTAGGAGTTTTATGGTTTTAGCTCTTACATTTAGGGTCTATAATCCATTTTGAGCTAATTTTGTGTATTGGATGAGGAAGGGATCCAAATTCATTTTTGCATGTGGATATTCAGTTATTCCTGGGCCATTTGTTGAAAAGACTATTCTTTCCCCATTGTATCACCTCAGTACTCTTGTTTAAGGTGCCTTGTCTTTCACCTGATCTTAACAGGAATGCTTTCAACATTTTAGCATTAAGCATATGATGTGTCCTTTAGGCATTTCTATGAATATACTTTATCAA
Source organism: Choloepus didactylus (assembly GCF_015220235.1). Taxonomy (NCBI): domain Eukaryota; kingdom Metazoa; phylum Chordata; class Mammalia; order Pilosa; family Megalonychidae; genus Choloepus; species Choloepus didactylus. Next base: position 145,022 of record NW_023637594.1, read on the forward strand.
GTTAAGGAAATTTTCTTCTATTTCTAGTTTGCTAAGAGCTTTTGTCATGAAAATATTTGGCAGTCTGTCAAACAAATTTTCTGTATTCATTCTAATGACCATGTCTTTTTTTATCTGTTAATGTGGTGAATTACATCCTCTCATGGTAAACCAAACTTCCAATCCTTATATAAATTCTACTTGAGCAGGGCATACTATCTGTTTTCATAGATTGCTGGATTTGGTTTGATAATACTTTATTTAGGATTTTTGCAACCATGTCCATTAATGAGATTGAGTTTGCACTTTTTCTTCTCAAATTTCCTTTGCCAGGTTTAAGTTAAGTCAGAAAGTATTTTTTCTTCTTCTGCTCTTCTCTGGAGTTGATTTTCATAAGATTGAAATTATTTGTTCCTTGAAAATTTGGTAGAATGTGCTATCAAAACATTCTGTGCTTTCTGTATGAGACAATTTTTAACTGCTGATTCATTTTTTAAAGGGCTTTAAGATTATTCAAGTTTTCTAATTATAAGATTTTTTTCTAGGAATTTGTCCATCTCATCTAATTTCCAGATTTGTCTTAGAGTTGCTTGTAGCATTATTTGTTTTAAAAATATCTTCTGCATGTAGCTATATATTTTTTCAGCCCTAAGAATAGGTTTGTTTCTTCTTTTTTTCTTGATCAATATTGCTAGCAATTTGTCAATATTATTGTTCATCTCAAAAATTCATCTATTTGCTTTGTGAATCATCTTTATTGTATCAACATTCCCAGTGATAAAGTCCCAGGATGTCTCCATTTCCCTAGTTTCTGGAGCAAGGCTATAATATAAATCCTAGCACATATCCCCTTATGGTCCTGTCAAGGAAGTTACTTAGGATGTATACTCTGGAGTGAATTTCTGGACTAAAGGGAATGAATGTATCCAGTTTGAGTAAGTTGGGCTAATTTCTCTCTGTTGGGTTGGTCAATAACTCCACCAGCAGTGGACAGAGGTTCCAATGACTCCACATCCTTACCTTACACTTGACTTCATCCATCTTTTTAATTTCTTCAGTCTGATGGGTATAAAGTGATAAACTTTTTGCTTTAATTTGTGTGCTCTGATTACCAATGTTTTTGTACAGCTTATCAGGTATCTGCTTGTTGCCCTTTTGTGTTCCTCTTTTGTGTGTTGTCTGTTGATATGCTTTGGCTGGCTGTTTTTTCTTATGGTGGTTTTTGTCTTCTCATTGATTTGCAGGAGTTTCCCAGATATTTTACTTATTAATCTTTTCTCAACTTTAGACATTGAAAATATGTTCTCCTTTATTGTCAGCTGTTTATTAATTTTTGTCGATGGTGAACAAAGTCTTAAAGTTTGATGCAATAGAATATATAAATTCTTTTGACTTATGGTTTACACTTTTAAAGTTTTAATAACTCTTTCTCAACAGTAGATTACATAGATATGTTCCTTTGTTTTCTTTCAGTAACTTTATCCTTTTATCTTGTACGTTTATGTATTTAATCCATCTTGTTAGAAAAGGATCTGGTTTATTTCCTTCATGTTGTGAGGCAGTTTCCCTACCAGCAAATACAAAACAGTCTTTTCTCCCATTGCTTTGTGATGCTACATTTATTGCATAATAAACTCCTATAAGTACATATAAATGTGAGCCTGTCTCTGTGCTTCTTGAACCAAAACTTTGTTATTAATAGCACTATAGCTTTGAAGAGTGTCCTAAATCTGGTTGGTCAACTTTCCATCCCTTCATCAAGGTCCACATACATTTTAGATTGAGTTTGTTGAGTGTCTTAAAAATTCCAAATGTAATTTTGTTTAGAATTGTTTTGAATTTATAAGTTACTTGTGGAAAATTGACATCTTTATTATATTATTTCATCCAGAAACACAGATCGGCCCTCTATTTATTCAGACCATCTTTTATTTCTTGTATTAGAGCTTTAAATATTTCACCATGGAGCTCTTGTGCAATTCAGATTAAATTAATCCATGGAATGTCACACTTTTGAAGCTTTTGTAAATGGGATTCCCATATACCACCCCACTGCCAACACCTTGCATTGGTGTGGAATATTTGTCATAATTGATGATAGCACATGTTTATAAGTGTACTATTAATTAAAGTCCATAGTTTAACATAGGGTACACAGTGTAGCATAGTTCCGTGGATTTCTTTTTTAATTTTTATTCTGCTACCATACATACATCCCAACATTTCTCTTTTAATCATATTTAGATATTTATTTTAGTGCTGTTAATTGCATTCACAATGTTATTCTACCATCACCACCATCCATTACCAAAACATTTCCATCATTCCAAATAGGAACCTGTACATTTTAAACCTTAACTTCCCATTTCCTATCCCCACCCCGACCTCTGGTAACCTATATTCTAGATTCTGTCCATATGATTTTGCTTATTCTAATTGTTTCAAATCAGTGAGATCATTTTCTGAGGAACTGTCAAACTGTCTTCCTCAGTGGCTCCACCACTTTACATTCCTGCTAGCAATGCATCAACCTATTTTTCTGCATCCTCTCCAACACTTGCTATTTTTCATTTTTGAAACATCAGCCATTCTAGTGGGTGTGAAATGATATCTCATTGTGGTTTTGATTTGCATTTCCTTGTTGGCTAATGATGTTGAGCATCCTTTCATGTGCTTTTTGGCCATTTTTGTATCTATTTTGGAGATATGTCTATTCAAGTTTTTGCCCATTTTTAAATTGGGTTGTCATTTTGCTGTTAAGTTCAAGGATTTCTTTATATATTCTGGATATTAAACCTTTATTGGATATGTGGTTTCCAAATATTCTCTCCCATTTTGTAGGTTGTCATTTTACTTTCACAGTGAAGTCCTTTGAGGCACAAAAGTTTTAAATTTTGATGAGGTTCCATTTATCTATTTTTTTTTCTTTTGTTGCTTGTGCTTGGGTGTACAGTCTAAGAAACAATTGTCTAACACAAGGTCATAAAGATGTTCCTTACATTTTCTTCTAACAGTTTGGTAGTTCTAACTCTTATATTTAGGTCTTCGATCCATTTTGAATTGATTTTTGTATATGGTGTGAAATAGGATTTTCCACATTTTTTTTGACATGCAGTGTTTTCATTATCATTTTTAAAATTTCCCTTATTTCCATTCTTTCATAACTCAGTAATTATTTAGTAATAAATTATTTAGTTTCTAAGCCCATGAGTTTTTTTTATTAAATTCAGTTTTATTGAAATACATTCACACACCATACAATCATCCATGATATACAATCCACTGTCCACAGTATGATAACATAGTTATGCATTCATCACCACAATCTATCTCTGAACATTTTCCTTACATCAGAAAGAACCAGAACAAGAATAAAAAATAAAAGTGAAAAAAGAACACCCAAATCATCCCCCCATCCCACCCCATTTGTCCTTTAGTTTTTATCCCCATTCCTCCACTCATCCATACACTAGATAAAGGGGGTGTGATCCACAAGGTCTTCACAATCACACTGTCACCCCTTGTAATCTACATTATTATATAATTGTCTTCAGGAGTCCAGACTGCTGGGTTGGAGTTTGGTAGTTTCAGGTATTTACTTCTAGCTATTCCAATACATTAAAGGCTAAGAGGTGTTATCTATATAGTGCATAAGAATGTCCACCAGAGTGACCTCTCGACTCCATTTGGAATCTCTCAGCCTCCGAAACTATTTAGTCTCATTTTGCATCTCCCTTTTGGTCAAGAAGATACTCTCAGTCCCATGATGCTGGGTCCACATTCATCCCCGGGAGTCATATTCTGCGTTGCCAGGGAGATTTACACCCCTGGGAGTCGCGTCCCACATAGGGGGGAGGGCAGCAAGTTCACCTGTCGAGATGGCTCAGTTAGAGAGAGAGAGGGCCACATCTGAGCAACAAAGAGGTACTCAGGGAGAGACTCCTAGGCACCATTACATACAAGTTTAGACTCTCCTTTGTGGTAATGTGCTTCATAAGGGCAAGTCCCATGCTCAAGGGCTCAGCACATCAAACTAAGCCCATGAGTTTTAAAAACAGTCATTCTTAATGATTAGTTTCTAACTTTATTATATTACTTAGTCATTAAGATATTGATCATTTGGTGGTTTTGAGTTGTCCTTTATGGTCTAATGTATGTTTTGTTTTGTAAATCTTCCACTTATGCTTATAAAAATGCATATTCTCTGAGCTCAAACTTATTAATTACATTGTTGACACCATCGATGCCCCTTGATGGCTTGATTTATTGGTTTCTGAGAGGATAAGTTAAATATCCAACTACAAGTGTTGATTCAGTTATTTCTATTTGCAGTGCTAGCAATTGTTTCCTGATTATATTTTGAGACTGTTGTGAGGTGCAAAGAGTTTTATGATTTCTTTTAGTAGTTGTTATTTGATTGAATATGCCAATGTTTTGCTTTTTAACTTGTTTTTAAATACTGTCTGAAGGCCTTTATTATCTATTGGTAAATTTAAATATTGAAATTTAATTGAATTATTATTTTATTAGTGCTCACTGCTGCGAAATTATTTAATGTTTTCCAATGTCTGTGCTCTCTTTTTGCTTATTTACCCCCCTTTTCTTCTTTCCAATGGGTGGTTTGAGATTTCATCTACTGACTTAAATATTAAATATTCTATTGTCTTTTGTATGGTGACTTCCTTAACTGAAAATTCATGCTCATATTTATTTATCCCTGATTTCTTAAGCTTTTTAACAACTGTACCTTTCTCCTAACGCTACAGAGAATTAGCATACTCTCTTACCTCTTTTGTGTCCACTGTCCCCTCCCATTTTGTTGAAGTTTTTTTGAATTTTAGTTCTAGGTATTATGGAGACATTTTCCTTTTCCTTTTCATTTTATCTAGTAATATCCTTTCCTTTCACCTGTTTTTTTTAAAGACACCCATGAATTTTACCAGAATAGTGGTCATCCTTAGTTTTCACATCTGATGCAGTATCTTCCCCACACTTTCCTTTAACTATTTCAATACTGCTCCCCAAGTATGGCTTTTTGTGTTGCAAAACTTTCAAGAATATTTTTATTACCTCTTGATAGTTAAATAATGAGTTGGCTGTGTTTTAAAATTCTAGCATCAAAATTCTTTCACTTCAATACCTTGAAATATTATTCCACCATCTTCTTGCATCTTGCATTATGGTTGAGAAGTCTGATGTCAATCTAATGCTTGTGTCTTTAAAGGTTACCTGTTCTTTCTCTCTTGAAGCTTGTAGAATTTTCTCTTTTTTAAATATATTATTAAATTTCTCTAAAACATGGATTTCTTCATATCTCTCCTATTTGTCACTCTTAAAGTTCTTTCAATCAGAATTAATTTGGGGAAATTTGTCTCCATTATTTCTTCAAACACTTTCTCTTTTTTTTTTTTTTTTTTTTTTGGATGTTTTCTCTCTTGTAATTCCCATTATCTGTATATTGGTACCTTTACTTCTATCCTCCAGATCTTTTAGTTTTACTTTTTATGCTTTTATCTTTGAATAGAGTTCCTCGGTATGTACTTACATTTCACATGTTCACAACTCTTTCTTTAGCTCTACCAATTCTATTATTTGCTTCATTATCATGTTCTCTATTGCATTTTTTCTATTTTTTACTTATGCTATTTCTTGTTTTTATGGGTTCTTATTCTTGTTTCAAATGGCTAATATCTTCTTTTATCTCCCTAATATATTCCTTCCTTCCTTCCTTCTTTGGTTGAGTATACTTTTACCATTTTCTCATTATCTCTCTATGTGATCTATAAGTTATGTACTACATTCATATACTGGTATAGTAGTTAGAACGGGGTTTATTTATTGACAAAATAAACCTAAACGAATCAAAGTGGCTTAAATGCATAGAAGTCCAGGAAAAATGTAAATAGATTGGAATGCATTCTTACAAAATTGATCTAGTGATTCAATGCAATCTCACTAAAAATCCAGGCCATCTTTTGTTCTTTTCTTTTTTTTTTCTTTTTATTGAGATTGTTCACATAGTATACAATTATCCAAAGATCCAAAGTATACAATCAATTGCCCTGATACCATCATACAGCAATGCATCCATCATAATTAATTTTTTTCAATTTTTAGAACATTTTCATTACTGTAGAAAAGAAATAAAGACAAAAAAAGGAAACTGAAATCCTCCTATACCCCATATGCCCCCTCCATTGTTGAGTCATAGTTTTGGTATAGTACATTTGTTACTGTAGAAGAAAGAATTTTAAAATACTACTAATTGTAGTATATAGTTTGCAATAGGTATATTTTCCCTATATGCCCCTCTATTATTAACTTCTAGTTATGTATATCATACATTTGTTGTGGTTCATGAAAGAGATTTCTAATATTTGTACAGCTAATCGTGGACATTGACCACTACAAGATTCACTGTTTTATGTATTCCCATCTTTTAACCTCCAACTTTCCTTCTGGTGACATATGTGTCTCTGAGCTTCCCCTTTCCACCACATTCATACACTGTTAGTTATTCTCACAACATGCTACTGTCATCTCTGTCCATTTCTAAACATTTAAGTTCAAACTAGTTGACCATTCTGCTTATAATAAGCAAATTCTCCCCATTCTTTAGCCTCATTCTATATCCTGGTAACTTATATTTTGTGTCTGTGAGTTTACATATTATAATTAGTTCATATTAGTGAGACCATATAATATTTGTCCTTATGTGTCTGACTCATTTCACTCAATATAGTGTACTCAAGGTTTCTTCATCAACCCATTTTTAAGACAGTTCTGTTCACACATCTTATACTCCTTCCTAAGTAAACAAATTGATAGTTCCCTATATAGTCACATATTTATGTATTCACCACCATCACCACTATCTATATAAGGACATCTGTGTTTCTTCCATGAAGCAGGAGGAAGAGTCAAAGCAGGTAGAGAGACAAAAGAAAAAGAAAAAAGAAAGAGAAAAAAACATGACAGCTGGGAAGCAACAAAAGGAAAGATAGCATTGAACTAAAGTAGAATAAAGGGTCAGACAACATCACCAGTGCTGAGTCCTATACCCTTCCCTTATGTCCCCCTCTTATATGCATTTAGCTTTGGTATATTGCCTTTGTTATATTAAAGGAAGCATAATACAATATTTCTGTTAATTATAGTCTCTAGTTTGCATTGATTGTATTTTCCCCCAATACCTTCCTATTTTTAACATGTTGCAAGGTTGACATTCATTTGTTCTCCCTCATGAAAAAAACATATTTATATATTTTATCACAATTGTTGAGCACTCTAGGTTTCACTGAGTTATACCCTCCCAGTCTTTATCTTTCTTCTTTCCTTCTGGTGTCCCACATGCTCCTAACCTTCCTCTTTCAACCCTACTCACAGTCATCTTTGTTCAGTGTACTTATATTGTGCTACCATCACCCAAAATTGTGTTCCAAACTTCTCACTCCTATCTTTTCCTGTCTGTAGTGCTCCCTTTAGTATTTCCTGTAGAGCAGGCATCTTGTTCACAAACTTTGTTATTGTCTGTCAGAAAATATTTTAAACTCTCCCTCATATTTAAAGGACAGTTTTGCCAGAGATAATATTCTTGGTTGGTGGTTTTTCTCTTTCAGGAACTTAAATATATCACACCACACTTCCTTCTTGCCTCCATGGTTTCTGATGAGAAATCCACACATAGTCTTATCAAGCTTCCTTTGTATTTGATAGATTGCTTTTCTCTTGCTGCTTTCAGGATTCTCTTTGTCTTTGAAATATGATAATCTGATTATTAAGTGTCTTGGCATAGGTCTATTCAGTTCTATTCTGTTTGGAGTATGCTGCACTTCTTGAATCTGTAATTTTATGTCTTTCATAAAAGACAGGAAATTTTCATTGATTATTTCCTCTATTATTGCTTCTGCCCCCTTTCCCTTCTCTTCTCCTTCTGGGACACCAATGACATGTACATTCAAGTGTTTCATTTCGTCATTCAGTTCACTGAGATGTTGCTCATGTTTTTCCATTCTTTTCCCTATCTGTTCTTTTGTGTGTAGGATTTCAGGTGTCTTGTTCTCCAGCTCCTGAGTGTTTTCTTCTGACTTGTGAGATCTGCTGTTGTATGTCTTCATTGTGTCTTTCATCTCTTGTGTTGTGCCTTTCATTTCCATAGATTCTGCCAGTTGTTTTTTCAAATTTTTTATTTCTACCTTATGTACACCCAGTGTTTTCATTATATGCTTCATCTCTTTTGCCATATCTTCCCTAAACTTTTTGAATTGATCAAGCATTTGTTGTTTCAATTCTGGTATCTCAGTTGAAGTGTAACTTTGTTCCTTTGACTGGGCCTTAACTTCATTTTTCTTAGTGTAGGTTGTAGTTTTCTGTTGCCTAGGCATCTGGTTTCCTTGGTTACCCCAGAACGGGCTCAGATTTCAGAAGGGGACAGTATTCAGTACCAGGTTTCCTGAGGGTGTGTCCTAGAAGATTGACACACACACTGTGAGGCCTCAAGCTGCTGTGCTTTTCCTAACCTGCCCAGCAGGTGGTGCCTATCAGTTTGTCACTCCTAAGTGGTGTAAGGAGGTGTGGCCCCTTTAATTCTCAGCTTAAGTTTGTTCTGGTTTGATTGTTTTCCCCCAGGCCCTGGGGTCTGGTTTTGAATGGAAGACTGCTAGTAGAGCTGGGCAACACCTCTTTCCTCTTAGGGAAGATACACCCCCCAGGGAGTTTTCATTTGCCTTTAAATAGGTTCTTTGTCTCTCTGACTCTGCTATCTCCACCCTTGTCTGGGTCTGAGCACTGTGAACTGAAGATGGCTGAGACTTTCTCCACTGAGCCACACAGGTTGAGAGAGAGAAAAAGGGACAGAAAGCCCCCTTTCAGGGTCGGTATACTGTCACCAGTTTTACCCATCAGCCAGAGATAGCACCTGGTCCTCTGGGTTCCCCATACAGGGAAAGAGAAGTCCCCTGGCTCTGCAAGATGAGTCATCACTAAAAGCCTAGGTTTGCTTGTTGGGAATTTGCAACTTGCATTGACCAGTCCATATTTGCCAATTAAAACCCTAGTTGGAGCTGGCCTGTGCTATATTTGCTTGTTGAGAGAGTACTGCTCTCTATCACAGAGAGGCTTTGCAGTTCAGGCTGCCATGGGGAGGGGGCTCCCATCTCAGATCCTCAGTTTCTACTCACAGATTCCATGCTGTGATCTCAGGCATTCCTCCCAATCCAATTGGTGCATGATATGTGGACAGTCACGGTTGTCCCCCAGCAGTTATTCCAGATCATTTACTAGTTGTTCTGGGTTGTTTATTAGTTGCTCTGGGGGGACTGACTAACTTCCACTCCTCTCTATGCTGCCATCTTCTTCTGTCCTCTAGCCATCATTTTTAAAGAACTTTCCAAGCTCAATTCCAAATGTATATGAACATGCAAATGACCTAGAGGAGTCAAAAGCTTGAAAAAGAAAGCAAAGCTGGAGGATTTACACACCTGCTTTCAAGACAGACATAAGAATAAATGCACTTGAATAGATATTTCACAAAAGAAGATATATGAATGGCTGATAAAAACATGAGAATATTCTTCATATCATTAGTCATCAGGGAAATGCAAATTAAAACCACCAACTAGAATGGCTAAAATAAAAAATGCTGACAACTATCAAGTGTTGGAGCAACTGGATTTCTCACGCATTGCTGGTAGGAGTGTAACAGTATAATCACTTTGGAAAACTGTTTGGCAGCTCTATGTTCATAAAATTACACTTGCCATTATGACCCAAGCAATTCCATTCCATGTGGTTACCCAAGAGAAATAAAAAAACGTTTACAGAAATCCTTGCAGAAGAATGTTCATAGCAGCCTTATTTGTAATAGCCCCAAGCTAGAAATAACCCAAATGTCCATCAACAGCAGAATAAACAAGTTGAGTTATATTCATACAATGTGATACTACTCAGCAATAAAAGCAAGCTACTAATGCATAACATGGATGAATCTCAACATCATATTGGGTGAAAGAAACCAGATACAAAAGAGTAATTTATATAATTCCATTTATGTGCAATGCAGTAACATGCAAAACTAATGTAGGATTATAAAAATCAAAACAGTAGTTGCCTCAGGGAGGAGGGTGGAATTGTCTGGGAAAGGGTATGGGGAACCTTTCTCAGGTGATAGAAATATTCTATATCTTATTTGAGTGGTGTTTACATAGTTGTGTATATTGTCAAAATCCATAGCAGTGAACATTTAAGATCTGTGTGTCTTATTGCATATAAATTATGACTCAAAAACAAAACCCACCAACACTTTGGAGGGAGAAAAACCAGTCTGGGTAGGTGAAGCAAGTCGGGAAAGCTTATAAGATATGAAGAACCCAGACTACATATGCAGCAAGGTGTTACGTTTTTTATGTATTTTATAGAGTCCATATGAGTTAATCACATATTTAATATTTTTTTTCCTTAACAATTTTTCTTCTAAAATATTTCATTTGAGAGCATTCTTTCCTGATTGAAGTATATCCTTCAGGATTTATTTTAGTGAGATTTTATTGTGGCACATTCTTAATATTTTTTGTTTTTTTTTTTTCTTTATTCTGAAAATACCTGTATTTCACTTTTGCTTGAAAGATATTTTGCTGAATATACAATTGTTCTAGTTTGCTAATGCTGCCTGGATGCAAAACACCAGAAATGGACTGGCTTTTATAAAGGGTGTTTATTTGATTACACAGTTACAGTCTTAAGGCCATAAAGTGTCCAAGGTGATGCATCAACAATTGGGTACCTTCACTGGAGGATGGCCAATGGTGTCTGGAAAACCTCTGTTAGCTGTGAAGGCATGTGGCTGGCATCTGCTCCAAGTTCTGGTTTCAAAATGGCTTTCTCCCAGCATGTTCCTCTCTAGGTCACAGCTCCTCTTCAAAATGTCACTCTTAGTTGCTCTTGGGGCATTTGTCCTCTCTTAGCTTCTCCAGAGCAAGAGTCTGCTTTCAATGGCCATCTTCAAACAGTCTCTCATCTGCAGCTCCTCTCTCAGCTCCTGTGCTTTCTTCAATGTGTCCCTCTTGGCTGTGGCAAGCTTGCTCCTTCTGTCTGAGCTTATATAGTGCTCTAGTAAACTAATCAAGGCCCATGCTGAATGCATAGGGCCACATCTCCATGGAAATGTTCTGATCAGAGTTAGCACCCACAGTTGGGTGGGGCACATTTCCATGGAAACAACCTAATCCAAATGTTCCAACTTAATCCCCACTAATATGCCTGCCCCTACAAGATTGCATCAAAGAATATGGCTTTTTCTGGGGGACATAATATATACAAACCGGTACAATTTTTCAGTGTATGTTGATATACCCTTATCTTCTAGCTGCTGTTGGTAAGTCAGTAGTCTGTCTAAAATGTGTTCCTTTGCAAGCAGCATATCTTTTCTCTTTTTGTGTTTTGGTGTTCTGCAATTTCATTATGTGTGTAAGTTTGGAAGATTTTTTGCTTTTTAAAATTTATTCTGCTTGGGATTCCTTAGACATCCTGAATCTGACGCTGATGGTTTTCTTCAGCCCTAGAAAATTCATAGCTATTTTGTCTTGATTGTTATCTCTTCCCCATTCATTTCCTGTTTTCTTCTGAAACTCTGATTAGACACATGCTAGACCACCTGACTCTATCTCCTCTGTCCCTTAACATCTCTTACACATTTTCCCACTGTGGGAGCCCCAGGCCCCCAAGTGTCTTGAAGACTGCACACAGCAATTTGCTTGACCTAGGACAGTTAAGGTTTGACCTATTCTCCTTGTAATATCAGGTGCTAATCTATATCAAAAACTACCTCCTCCCTGAGACTCCCTGAGATACTGTTATCTACAAGATAATCTATAATCCTCCTCTCCTCCCTGTTGATTACAATCAATCCCTTCTATGTTGCATGACCCCCCAGTCCCCACCTTATGCTCTCATACCCATTGGAATGTTGAGCCCTTAAAACCAACTTATTCAGCACCCACCAAAAGGGGACCATTTCCACTTTGAGCTCTGAACTCACCGCCATTCAGAGCAGCTCCTGAATCCATTCAGAGAAGCTCCTGAATTCAGGGCAATGTGACTCGACTTCCCTACCCTGTAGGGAAGCCCCATAATAAAAGCTCATGTCACAGAATGTGTCTGGTGCTTTCTTTAGTACTTTGGCTATAAAAGCCCCCTTGGGCCATGACACCTACTTTTTGTCTCTTTGGACTGAAATTCAGATAATCTCTAAAGATTTCTTCACTGTTAATTATTGCTTTATCTATGTTGATTTGCCCTTAAACTATCCACTGAGTTTTAATTTCAAATATATTTTTTGTTTCTAAATGTTCTACTTTTTTTTCCCCAAATCATTTTGGTCACTTAGTTTCCTACTCCTTACACATATTATCAATCCCTCTTTTATTCCTTTAACTATTTCAAACATTTATTTTATATCTTGGGTCTGATTATTCCAGTAATTCAAAATTTTCCAGGACAGACTCTGTCAATAATTGTTTCTGTAAGTTCTTTTTCAGGATATCTTGCTGCTTTGTACATTTGGTGATTTCTTTTATGATGATTTCATATTTCTTGCAACCACAAATTGAGGTGGCATAATTTAAGGCCTGTGTTGAAGATGGTTCTTCTGGATAGTCCTTGTATTTTTTTTCTACCAGGAATGTGGGATGCTACCTTCTTTGGACCACTTTATACTAATATCTTGGCTTGTAGTACAGTGAACTTGTGCTGAAAAGTTGTGTGGAGGTTAACAGTTGGTTACAAGATCTCAGGGGACTATTTTTCTCCTTTCTACCTTGTGTCAAGATTTAAAACAGGCACATTTCACTGCTGTCTCCTGAAGGAAGGAGTAAGTTTACTTCTAGTATATCCATACATGGAGAGGTTTGTGCTTTGGGGTCCCAGCTTAAAAGAGGGATCTCCTTAAAAAAGGAGGTCCTGGGCCTTATCTTCTGTACCCTCCAGTGGCTGTGCAAACTGAAGCTTAAATTCACCACACTGAGCAAATACTCCCAGGAGTAAACTGTCACCATGCTCTATTTACCTTTCTGGGTTCCAACTTTCAGTTAGCTTTTGGCCTCTGAAAATGCATTACTTATTTGCCAGTTCATCCCCATATTTACATTGATTTTTAAAAATATATCATCTCGCATCTTTTGTTGTTTTCACCAGAAAGGATTGTTCAGAGTAGCTAGTCCATCTGTCATCAGAAACTGAAGTCCCATCTTTATGTTTTATCTCCTCCTTACAAAATGCCTATTTTATGTGTAAGTCTAAAAATGTATGCATCATTAATATATTTGCATATACATTTAACTTATAAGTGAAGAAACATAAACTTATGGGGAGTGCAAGCTCAAAAATGTTTATAGCTAGGATGTGCAATAAACATTATATCTTCAAGTCACAGCATGGACCATCTCCCCCTTCTCTATACCTGGGGAAGTGGCCATGGCTACAGGGCAGCTCACAAGATCTCCAGCCTCCTGGGGCTCTCCAGGTTTCCTTCTTGCTTTCCTATGATTAGGTAGAATCTAGGAAAATTGTACAAATGTGACTGATTACTTTTTATCTGCAAGAGTCTTAAGGCTTCCAGAGGGAGTGGGATGTTTACTTCTTCTTTTTGATATGGTCCTGTGCATCCAAGAGCACATGGAGCCTGTGATGCTGACTCCAGATGACCTGGCCTCTGTGTTCTGGTGTCTTGGTTCTGGAGCCAGCAACTTAGGTGGTTCTGTCCCCACCCCTCCTCCAACACCCCAAGCTGGCCTGTTTTACTTGAGACAAACCTCTTTTCCTGTAAAGAAGGTTTTTATGTTGGAGTTGAGACTTCTAACAAATACTTGTTTTCATTTGACTGGTGGGACCTTGACAAAGAAGGTTCTTTTTAACAGTTACTGTCTTGGCTAGGAAGTGCAATGACTTCATTAACAAATTATCTCCAATTACAAGACAACTTGATTCATTTGTTCCCTCAGAAATATGGTGCATTGATTAAAGGTATCTCCTAGTGACCATGAATAAATGCATCTGTTCACCTGTTGAGGATGTTTGACATTCACATTTTCTGTAGAATGCCAAGCAGTCAATTCTTTGGATAACCTGGTATGTTTCTGAGTTAACTTAAGGGTGATCTAACAATTGTAAATGATGATAATAATAAAGAAATTATTTAAATAAAACTGAATGTAATAAATTGATAGAGAGATGCCCATTTCTAATTCCCAAATTGGGGAGCATTGCTTACTTTTGGCTAACTGATATGCAGAATCTACTGGCAAAGTTCAAGTTATTGAGGATATAATTCACAAGCTTGGTTATATCCAAGATAATTAGTCTGACTAGGCCAAAACATTTAACTAAAGCTTCAAAGCCAAAATGGAATGTATCATGCCAATTCCTGAACCTGAAACTAAAACCAAATGCTAATATTTACAGATAGGCAGTGTGTCACTTGTTAAAAGTCTACTGAATTGGACTGGATCAAAACCCAAGCCTATACATTCTTAAGATACAACTGAATTGGGATATCAAAATTTCAGAATGAACTTGAATCAGAACTCTATATGTTCTTGATTATAGAAACAGTTTCCTCCTTTATAAGCCAAATTGGATTTTTGAGAGAGAATGGCAGTGATGCTATCAACAACAAAATAATTCTACTCACTGGTTCAACCTTCAGAGAAAAGGTACAAATGATCAGAGAATGACAATGTGTTCTCTACCCTCCTGCAGTGAGCAAGAGTTGTCAGCTCTTCTTTAGCACAACATTTACATGTACATCTAATCATGCTACAAGACATCTTTGGCTGAATTTATGGTTGGTCATTGCAGCCTGGCTGGGACTGACCACTTGGGGTACCAAATCAGCTGTACTGACTGTGATCCAGGCCACTTATTTGGGGGCATAGAGCCACTTCCTGCTAGTTGTGCCTTTCCCAAATGGCTGAGGAAACATTTGTAAGTGACACAGCTCCAGAACCCCCACCAGCTATGCTGTCTTTCCTGGGTGAGCCTGATTGCTTTTGACTCTACCCAGTGCAGTGTTTTCCATCAAATCAGTCTTCTCTCCATGGGAGTACTTATTATGTGCCATTTTGAAAATAAAATGGATGTGGAGCAATCATCCAGCAAAACCATAAAACATTTTATTATCTGAGATGGTGCGGGGACAGGTTTGACATACAACACTGGGAGCAGCAATGGCCGAACAATGTTGTACTAAAGCATGATTTATTGAGGCTTGGAGGATTTAGTTCAGTCAGAAAAGTTCTACTCTGTCTTGGGACTAGGAGAGGCTGAGCTGGCTGAGGCACCTGACTGAGGGGCACCTCACCACATAGGCCCTTATTTGTCCTGCTGTCCCAGACAGCCATTGTCAAGGAGACTTCAGTGCTGGAAACTTCTGACTGAATTAGTGGACCCCAAACTTGGCACTGCCTCCCAATGGCTTCTGTTTTTACAAGGCCAGCAGTTAATCCAACAAAAGCCTAAATTCATTTCTCTCTATAACCATTGATTGCCAGCTGAGTGCTGGATGCTGTCAACTTGTTTTTAAAAACAAAAATTCCATTTCATTGGAATTGAGGTCCTTTGCCCTGTGATAAATGGCAGTGCACCATCTTGGGAAACATCTTTTATTTTCCTCCATTTGTGCAGAAGAAGAACTCATTAGCAGATGGTGGCCACATATCAAGTTAATCACTGTCTTTGGTTTTAATCATACACCTCTCTCTGGTCCAGCTGAACTAAACTTACCTGTCATACTTCATTATTGTGTTGGCACAACCTCCACCTTTGAGTTATGAACATAAGAATATTCATGGCCAATTCTGAGAGCCATTTCATCATCTTTCTCATTGAACTACATGTATTTATTGAATATTTTTGAGCAACTATGGTGCCCTGGAACCATGGGGATAGAGTCGGGGCCTGGGAGAATTAAAAGTCTGGGTTACTGTCCTGAAAGGGCTGATAAGTCTAGAAGTTGAGATGCCATGCACATAAAGAAATAAATAACTCCACATTATTGCACATGCTGAGGGCTTCAATAGAAATGCCCTTTGGTCTAGTCTAATAGGGTTGTTTTCAACAGATAATAGGATGCAGAATTATCTAAGGAGCTTTAGTTAAAGACCCAGGTTCAGGTGTCCCTACCAGAGATCCTGCTTCAATCCATCTGTGGGAGGGCATGTGCATGGTAGTTGGAAGAGCTCCCCAGATGATTGTGACATGCTGTCAGGGCTGAGACCCAGTGGTTTAGTAGAGAGACTGCTAAGCTTTGGTTTATTTATTTATTTTAAAATTTTGGGGGGTAAAGAAATTGGGGCTCAACCCTGGATTTTGTCCCTCTACAGGTCAATAGGAACTTTCTTCTCTCTGCTCCAACAGCTCCTTGTACACATTTCAATTACAGCCTCAGCATCTCCTGGTGATGATCTTTTTTACAAATGTGTTCCCCCACTGCTACCCTGGGAGCCTCTCTGAAGGCAGGGACAATATCCTTGTCACACTTTTATCCTCCGAGCTGGGCACACAAGTGGTGGTCCAAAAATGTTTGTTGAGTGGAGGAACCAAAGGATGAGCTGGCTGATCTTGAGCAAGGGAGATAAATGCTCTGCTTATGGTTCTTTGTCTCCAGGTACATAAAGGTGGGGCAGGGGGGGATTATTTCATTGCTTCCTTACCTGGTAAGCACTCTAAGACTATATCAGATGTAGATGCCTTCCCCTAATGATTTTTAAACCCTTTTAGACTAAAGATGCAGTGCAAATTCCAGGCACGCTCCTGGACAGTTGACTGGAATAGTACCTTTGTTCTCCCTTTATGTATCAAGACACAAGTGAATTTTTATGAGTTCATAGCAGAGCTGATTCTGGTACAATAAGTCTACTAATTTCATCTAAATGAGATTGCTGACCTTTTAAAATAGCTCAGAATACAATCAGGGTCCAGACTCTGAGAGGCAAAATAGAAGTCCAAGAGGGTAGCCCCAAGACCTGGGTTACAACTATGGGGTGGCGGCTGGAGGCCAGTGGTCTCTCCAAAGCCCTTTCATCCCACTTGCATTGTTGACCTCTAAGTTACTCATATTTCATTCAAACCTTCTTTTCAACTTGCAAATGCATTAATTTATTAATGGAGGGATTGAGCATGAGGAGGCTAGTATCTCCAAGAGGCCAGTGGTTAGGGCCCATTTATACAGACAAATGAACCATTGCCATCATTCTCTTTCCTCTGATTTAGTTTCACTGCATTTATAGGTCACTGCCTCATTTTTTCATTAACTGCAAACTTCAGTGTGACAAAAATTAGCATTCAAAAGTCTAAGTCACATATTTTAGATTACAGGAAGGCTTCTGCTTCTTGGAAAACATTTTGGTCATGTAGGTCTCATATGATTTGTGCTTTGCATTTTGGAAACCCAGGCTCACATGTTTATTGGGAGTTTAGAGCCCAGGGTGGGGCTTTGGGGAATGTCTTCATCTCACTTCTGCTTTCTGAAGCTGAGGGCAGACTCCCCTTCAAGGATGTTGAGTAGGAATAGATGGGAATGGGGCTTCTGCCTTATGTTCAGATAACAGATCTTTTTCCATTGACAGCAAAATGCTTTTTTTTTTCCTTACTTTCAGGTGGGGAAACTAAGGCCCAAGGACACCAGAGGTCACTGTAAAAGCCATTTCATCTCTGTAGATTGGATCTTTTCCCATGGTGCCTCTTGCCTATTTATTTTGGGAAAAGAAACATGAATTCTGACTGTCATTAGGAAAACTGGCATCATTTAAAGGTGAATTAAATATTCTCTTCTTGTAAACTGCTCCAGGGATAGAACAAAGGAAGTGTAACATGATGATGGTAGTTAACACAAAGGTGTTTTTTTTCTGGTGTAAAGGGTAAGTGTGTAATGAAGAAGGCAGTTTTGTCAAGACAGCAGGGCATAGCCAATGACAGTAATTTCAAGGACACAAGTGGTTAGATGCATCCAGTCTCCAAAGCACCAGGCTGGAGTCTGTGCCTGGCATCACTTTGCTTCAACTTCCACCATTAGAGCAGAGCAATCCCGCAAGTCAAATCCTGAATTTAAATGAATGTGAAGCTCTGTTGGAGAAACCTCACTCCACTTTGCAGTCAGAGCTGGGCAGCCACCAGAGAGTTTTCAGGCCAGACATGTCTTTCCCCCACATCTGTCAGCTTAGCTAAATCAGAGCTTCAAATGAACAGTGTAATACCCAAGATCATTATCAGGATTTGTGACACTCCCTCCCTCTTCTCCCTGGAGGACTGAGGATTCAGAATAGAAAACAACATTTGTAAGGGATCAGGAAAAGGAGGGTTTCCATCCTTATTATTAGCATCTCTAATAATACATTTTCATTAACATAGTTTTAATATAAAACAATAGAAATGAAACATGTCCCCTGCATGTCAGCACAGTCCCCTGTGCCTTTTGCATAAGGTACAGTATCTGTGACTCATTTGATCCAAGATAAACCTATTAATTATGCTTTAGTCTGCAGGTGCGGTCTACACAGCTGTAATTTTCCTCTCTGAGCTCACCAAACACTTATAGATGGCCTCTGGGTTTAGTGCTTTTTCATGTGATGGGAAAGATGTACCCATGCTTTATGTAGAAGGAGAGTTAATCCACTAATCAAGCCAACAAGTATTTACTGAGGGCCTACTTGACGCTCAGCTAGGTGCTAGTGTTGCAGGAGATGCATGGTGAGGAGCAGCAATGTCTTTAATGAGGAAGCCTGACCCACAGTCCTGAGCAGTGCAGCACTGGGGATGGAGCCAAGCAGCTGGCATCAGGCAGACCCGGTTGAGAAATCCAGTTCCACGGCATACAAGTGGTATGACCTTGGACATTTTATTTCCCATTGTAGACACTTAGTCTCTTTACATTGAAACACAGTTATGAATACCATCCAGGTTTGTTGCAAGCATTGGCAATAGCATTTGTAGAGCACTTGTCACATTGGAGACACTACAGAAATATTATTATTAGGTGGTCTATTTGATATATTATAATTTAACCCTTAAGGATGACAATGCAAATGTTCAGAGATGGGAATGGTTAGTGCCAGCCAGAGTTGGTGGGTAAACTTTGAGCCTAACTAAAGTAGCACTTAGAAATGACAGAGTCAAATTCCTAGAAGAAATCTTGGAGGTTGGCTGGTCCAACTAACTCATTCTACCAATGCAGAAGCAGAAGCTCAGGGAAATTGACTTGTCCAAACTACACAGTCAATGGGAGCAGGTGCCAAGTTGGATGATAAATGTTACTTTGCATGGGGGTTGGGATTATGGGGTGTGGTGGTTCCCAAACTTGGTGAAGTGTCAGGATATGTTGGGGAGCTTTAGAAAAATTAGACCTTCAAGAGGGTCTGATGCAGGACTCATCACTTTCTGAAATGGGGCCCAGAAATCTATTTTTCAAACAAGTTCCTGGCCTGAAGATGAGTCGATTGGTGTAGGCTAAAAGGCACTGAACAGGGAGTCTCAGTAGCAGCCCTGCCCTCCCTTGCTGTGTGGCTTGTACACACCACCCTTCCTGAGTCTCAGCTGTCACATCCCTCTGATGAAGGGGTTGTATTGGTTGAGAGCCTTGTCACCTCCAGCTCTCATAGTCACTGCCTTACCCCACTTTGGCTCAAGCTGGGGCTGAAGCTTGGTTGGATTCTGGCTGGGAGACAAGGGTGAGGGCTACCATGAGTGGTGGAGTGAAGGTGGGACTGTGAGATGAGAGGAGGCTTCCTGTATGGAAGTTGAGTCATGGTTGGTCACCGGGAGAGAGGAAGGATTCAGAATGTAGAGCTCCATGGGATGGTACAGGGATTTAACATCATTTTATAGAAGAATCCACCCCAAACTGTGCTCTGTGGAACATTAGGCCCTTGAGATGCTCAGAAAGAGATTCATCTGTCAACAAGTTTCGAAGACACTACATACCCCATCACAGTCTAGGAGAGTCATAAGGCATATTGAGAGCTCTGAGGAGTCTGATTAGCCTTGCTTAGTCTGGAATATCTCCAGTACATTTGGTTGTAGAACACTGATTTTTTTTTTTTATTTATTTATTTTCTATTAGTGAGTGTCCCATGGAACACACTTTGGGAAACACTATTTTAGGAAATGGGAAGTCATTGTAACTTCTGTGTTCACTTTTAGAGAACTTTTAGAAGAACTTGGGGAAGTGATTATCAGAAAGAATGTGTAAAGAGAGCAGAAATTGAGCTGGCATTTCTCGGCTCAGTTCAGAGCAGACAAGCCTTACATGATGCAGTTTTAGTTATATGAATTGGTATAATGAGGGATATGATTGATTGCTCTTCATATTCAAGCAGCATAAAGCCAGAAAGAATGGGCTTAAGAGTTAGGCCTAGAGATTTAGGAGGAAGAAAACAGAAATCTTTCTGATACGGCATGTAACTAGAATAGTTTATCTAGGAAAATAGGACAGGCTAACTAACAACTCAAATTCTTGCTTCCTTCTCTGTGTCTTGATGTCCAGGGCCCATGTGCTTACGTGGGAGACACAGAGGGCCCCAGGAATCTAAGCAGAGCTCCCATGCATACAGGACCTTGAATCTGGAAAACATCCCACATCTGGGAGAGCTTCCCACCGAGGCAGGAATATTTTTGCAGTACTCCTATCCTGTGGCCTTTGGGAAAATGCTGGGAATGCCTCCGATGCTGGGAAATCATCACTTTCCAAGGCAGCTCATCTCATTTATGGATGGCTTTGATTGTTAGGAAACTCTGCCTTATTAAGAACCAAAAAATGTTTCCTTGCCTCTTCCACATTTAAATCCTAGTTATTAGTATCAGAGATCCACAGAATATACATGATACTTTTTCTATATGACAACCATTCAGATGTTTGAGGTTTGCCCTAATCCTTCTCCAAGGCCTTCAACAGTTTCTTCTAAACATATAGTTTCCACAACTGTCACCATCTTCTATAAACATTCCAGTTTGATAAAGTGCTTACAGAACTGTATCCAGAGAGCAAGGGCTGTCACAGGGCACACAGGGCTGTGCCCCTTTTGATCTGGTCAGAGTCTTAATACAGAGACACCGTGTGCAGTGCAGAGCCCAGGGAGGTTGCATCTGAGCCTTCTGACAAGTCCAAAATGTCTGGTCTATTTTGAGGGGCTGGTCAATTTACATGAAGAATCAAGAGACCACAAGAAGGAACCCATCCAAATGTCAGAACATACCAATGGGCACCAGTTGGGCAGGATGATGGACTCTCAGGAAAGGGCATCCTTGGGCAGTGTCAGAGATGGAGTTAGAATGGGCTAGATCTACAGTTTCTCTAAGTCACTGAATGCAGCATCTAGTCCTGCTCTGTTGATCACTTTGAAGGGTTGGAAGGAGGAGATGCAGGGGTTGTCATGGGAGCTGCCATGACACATCCCAGGAGTTACACAGCCATCACTGGGAGTGGAAGAGGTGGCAGCCAGGGGTGCTGCTCTGGGGAGTGTATGTGTGCAGGAGCAACCCAAGAAATACTGCTTCAGGACTCTCACCGTGACCTTCCCCAACCCCCTGGACCTCATCAGCCTGCAATTACATTCATTTCCTCATTAATTTATTAACATATTTTTCCTACTTCCAGTAACTAATTTGAGGCAACAAAAGTTGTATCAGTCATTTTTTTTGTTGTTTTAGCAATCACATCATACAGTTATCTAAAATATTTTTACACATACACATACTACCAAATAAGTTATTTCTCAGCCCTATTGCAATAAATTCTTGAACTCTAAATTCAGGATTTTACATTTTCCTGTTACATTTAATTTTATTTATATGACTTAACTGATATTTAAAATTTTTTTCTAAGGCACTAAGTTTTCTTCTTATGTCAGAGTTGCCTTTACTTTTTTTAAAAAATCAATTTTTATTTACGAACACTCTTTGTCCACCAGGCAAAAACTCCCCTCTCACCCCTCCTCCCTCCTATGGTAACCTCTAGTCTGCTTTCTGTCTTTGTGGATTTGTTGTGTATAGATAGCTCTTATAACTGTCATTATACAATATTTATCCTTATGTGTTTGACTTATTTCAAGGAGCATAATGGTTTCAAGGTTCATCCATGTTGCAGTGTGTCTCACAACTTCATTCCTTCTTATAGCTAAACAATACTCCATTGTGTATATTTAGCACATTTTGTTTAACCATTCTTGTGTTAATGGACACTTAGGTTGCTTCCACCTTTTGTGTGTGTGTGTGAATAATGCTACTATACACATGGTAAAATTATCTGTTTGGGACTTTGTTTTCATTTTCTTTGGGTATATACTCATGAGTGGAATTTCCAGGTCATATTGTAATTTTATATTTAACATTTTGAGGAACCACCAAATTGCTTTCCATAAATGGCTACAGCATTTTAATTCACACCAAAAATGTGCCATGGTTCTAATTTCTCTGAATCTGTGCCAGCACTTGTTATTTTCATTTTTAAATAATATCCTTCCATGTGGATGTGAAGTAGAATCTCATTGTAGCTGTGATTTGCATTTACTTAGTGACTGATGATGAGCATCTTGTGTTTATCAGCCAGGTGTATACCTTCTTTAGAAAAATATCTGTTCAGGTCCTTTGCCCACTTTTAATGGGGTTATTTGTCATTTTGTTGTTGTGTTGTAAACATTCTTTATATTTTTTGGATATTAAGCCCTTATCAGATATATGGTTTGCAACTATTTTCCCCCAATTATTAGGTTGTCTTTTCACATTCTTGGTAACATCCTTTGATGCACAAAAGTTTTCAATTTTGATGAAGTAGAATTTATCTATTGTTTCTTTAGTTGCTTATACTTTTGGTGTCATACCTCAGAATCCATTGCCAAATCCCAGGTCATGAAGATTTGCCCCTATATTATCTTCTGAGAGATTTATGGTTTTACTTCTTATATTTAGGTCCTTGATCCAGTTTGAGTAAATTTTTGGTGTGAAGTAGGGAATCAAGTACGTTCTTTTACATGTGGATATCCAGTTTTCCCAGCACCATTTGTTGAACAGCTTATCATTTCCCCATTGCATGCACTTGGCACCCTTGTTGAAAAATCAATTGGCCATACATTTATGGGTTTATTTCTGGACTTTTGATTCTATTCCAATTGGTCTAGCTGTCTACACTTACATACCACACTATTTTGGTTACTCTAGCTTTGTGGTACATTTTGAAATCAGGACTTGTGAGTCCTTCAGCTTTGTTCTTCTTTTCCAAAATTGTGTTGACTATTTGGGACACTAGTGATTCCAAAAGAATCTTGGATCAGCTTTTCCATCTCTGCCAGAAAGGCTGCTACAATTTCATTAGGGACTCTGTAGATAGCTTTGGGTGGTAATGACATCTTTTGTTTGTTTGTTTGTTTGTTTGTATTGCTTTTATTTAACCTTTTGTTTCCAAGGTTAATTTTTAAGTTAAAGATTTTGGTCTTGATTACAGTTCTTGGTAAATGCAGGTCATTTTTTTATTATTATTCATTTCATTGAGATATATTCACAAAACAAATCGTACATTTGATTGTTCACAGTACCTTTACATAGTTGTACATTCATTACCAAAATCAATCCCCGACACCCACATTACCACACACACAAAAAATAACCAGAATAATAATTAAAGTGAAAAGGAGCAACTAAAGTAAAAAAGAACACTGGGTGCCCTTGTCTTTCTGTTTGTTTGTTTGTTCCTTCCCCCAACTTTCCACTCATCCATCCACAAACTAGAAAAATGGGAGTGTGATCCCTATGGCCCTCCCAATCCCACTGTCCCCCATAATAAGCCACATTTTTATACAATTGGATAATGACATCTTAATACTAAGTCTTCCAATCCATTAATGAGATATTTTGCCATTTATTTAGGTCTTCTTTAATTACTTTCTGCAGTGCTTTGTAGTTCAGTGTATAAGCCTTTTACATCTTTGGTTAAATTTATTCCTAGATATTTTATTCATTTCAATGTTATTGTAACAGGAGTTTTCCTTAATTTCCTCTTCGAATTGTTCCCAATTGACTTTTACGTGTTGATTTTGTATCTAGCTATTTTGCTGGATTCATTTATTAGCTCTAGTGGCCACCTTTACTTATGATAAACAAGCTTTCAATGTCTTCCTCCAAGCCTTTGAACCTGTCCATCAGAAAAGGATCAAGGAGAGAGTTCTGTGGTGTGCCACTAGAGACTTCCCCTGAGTATGACACCAGCCCTTTAATCAACTCCTTGAATTAAAATGTCCAAACAGCCGTTATTTCACAGACTAGTACTATTTTCCAAACTGTGTCTCTCCATCTTGTTCACAAGGAAGTCAGGAAGCACTATCAAAATAGTATAGTAAAAGCAAGATACATTATGCAATAAGCCCGATTACTTCTATTTGATATTCTTGGGAATTTGGGCTTGATGTGAAATGGAAGGAATAACTGCTCTAGTGCTAGAGGTCTTGTCCTTCCAACTTTACAGGCACTTTACAAAATCTCCATTTTTCAGGAGGATGAAAAGGTTCAAGGTCACACAGTTTGTCAATGGCAGAAGTGACTTCCCAATCTGACTCTACAGCCTGTGGCTGCCCCATTTCACTCTGCAGCCCCACCTGGATTCAGATGCATATGGCCTGGCTGGAAGACTCCGTCTACCTCTCCAGGTCTAAATCTGGTTCTGTGTCCTCCTCAAGCCCCAGGAAGGGGCTGGTGTTAACAGGAGGCTCTCTGGCCTGAGAAGGCACAAGGTTGGCACAGCTGGCTTGCAGCCCTGCTCACACACTCGCTTGGAGCAGGAGAAACCACCCAGAGGCATCCAGGCTGTGTGCATGGTTTATAAAAAGCCATCAGGAGCACCATCCTGGGACTGCAGCCATTTAGCCACACTTTTTCCTTGTAAAATATTACTGACTGTTTTACACCAAGGGCAGTTTATCCTGAATGGGATGTACAAGCATTCAATTCACCTCTACTTTTTGCCAACTCTGCTATTTCCCCCTTGCTTCTGATGTTATATATGGTTCTGAGAGAGGAAGCCATTTTCTATCTGAAGGGGGGAAAAAAGAGCTGATGGCTTTAAAGAGAAGCCTTCTATCATAGGAAAGAACATTTGTTTGGGTAGATAATGCCTTTGTTTTTAAAAATGGGATCCAGCTTCCATGGTATTCTGTTCTTCTCAAATTGACCCCATTTCCGGCCAAATGCTAAGAACCTTACAGAGTTGATCTGTATCAGTGTATACCTGGTGATGCTAAAATGGAGGATAGATACGATCAGCCCCATTTTTCAGAAGGGGAACACTGAAACTCTAAAAGGTTAGATCACTTGTTCAAGACCACAGTGGAAGGCTGCTGGGGCAAGCAATTTGCCCCAGCCATCAAGTTGATAATGGAGAAGCAGAACAGTTAAAGAGAGAAAGCATCTCCTCTCAGCCAGGTGCAACTCCTCCCCAGGAGTTGCCTGATGTAATTCTCCTCCAGCTTGGGAGGCTGGTAACCCTTGTGTTCAATTTGCAGTTTCAGGAAACTGAGTTTCAGCAATTTTAAGCAATTGGCTGAAAGTCTCATGCTTTAGTGCTGGCAAAGCTGGACTGAAAGGTCAACCTTCTGAGTTCAAGAATGTTCCCTTCCCCAGGTCTTCCAGCTGTCTTCATTTATATCTGCCACTTGCCTGGCCCAGGCTTTTGCAGAGAATCTAAATATAATGGATGGCTGCTGTGGAAGGCCAGGATTTTTTAATTTATAGAAAAGAATATTGGGGTTCAGGTGAATGCCCTCTTCTGTATATCTGCTTTGGAATGAGGCTTAGCTTTATTGTCCTTTTCACTTCCCGTTAGTTCTAGGTAAAGTGATTCCATAATGACATATAAACCCAAACATGACTAATTTATGGCAGCCTCAGGAGCTTGAGCAGGATAAAACCAGCCTGACTAGAATCTCCAGGGTGAAGAATTAACATTTATTGGTTTAGTGAAATGAATTTATGCACTAATAAAGCCAGGTGCAGACTAGACAGTGATTTAATGAGGTGCCTTTTGTATTAAGAGCAAATATTGAACCACTGGGCCTGGGTTAGATTTAACTGAGATGCCACCTACTAGATCAGTTTTTCAGATATGTTCAGAAAAATGTGTGAAATTTCCTTAATCCATGAAATTTGTGTTTAACCCATTCTGTCTGTAAAGTTGGAAGTTGAAGAGGTCTTGAATCAGCTTCTCCAAAACCATGAAGAGTACATTTGTTCATCACTCCTACAGTGTTGGGATCCCAGAGTACTCCCCAGGCTTGGAGAATAAGATCAGAACTAATACCACCATAACAGAAAAGAAAAGAGAAGAAAAAGGAATAATGAAGCTAGATGTGTGTGACAGCCTTCAAGTCTAGGGGTTCTTGCTCTGAGTCCATGAAAGGGAGAAGAGGAGGGACAGGGAGAAAAAAAAACCTGGGATTCTCAGGGGGTGGGAGGTGGGTGGAGGAAACTTCCTTGGCAACTGTGCCTTGGTTTTGGACAGCCCTCGCCTGCCATTACAAGCGAAGTCCTTCCCTGTCTCCAGCTGCTCTCTTTGCTTCTTCATTAAGAGAACCAAGGAATTAGTTGACTTTGATAAAATAAAATAAAATGCTCAGGCCAAAAACCTTGGAGTCATCCTTGACTCTTCTTGTTCTTTCATATCTCATATCTAATCCATCAGGAAGTCCCAGCGGCTCTGCTTTCAAGACATCTCCAGAATCTGGACACTTCTCACCATCTCTGCTGCTGCCTCTCTAGTTCAGTCGTTACTCTCTCTTTGCCTGGATTGCTTCAATAGCATCCTAATTGGTCTCCCTGTTTCTATTCCTGATCCCCTGGCCCCATGTCATCCTCCTCCCACCCCCGAGTACAATCTATAGTCTTAACACAGTAGCTGGAGAAGGAGATTCTTTTAAAATTAAAGGCAATTGTGCCTCCTCTCTGCCCAAATCTGCCTGTGGCTTCTCATCTCGCAGAGTGAAAGCAAAAGCAAAATGTCCCACCCCTCCATTCTCTGACCTCAGCCCCCACCACCACACCCCTTGTTCATTCTCTTGCAACCACGTGGCCTCCTGGCTGTTTTTCAAAGATACTTCCACACTTCTGCCTTAGTGCTTTTTTGCCTTTCCTCCTGCTTGCATCACTCATCTCCTAGATATCTGCATGGCTCACTCCCTCACCTCCTTCACATTTTTGCTCATGCTCACCTTCTCCCTGAAGTCTACACTATTTAACATGGTAACCCCCCCCCAATGTCTCCTAAGAACACCTGATCCCCCTTATCCTGCTCTGTTTCTTCCAGAGCACTTATTACCTTTTAACATGTTATCTAATTCACTTATTTATGTTTTTTGTTGCTTATTTTCTGACACCTCATTAGAATATAAGCTCTGTGAGAACTGTAATCTGCCTATTTTGTTTTGGATGCAGCTCCAAAAGTCCAGGACAGTGCCTGGGACATAGGAAGTGCTCAGTAATTGTTGAATGAATGAATGAATGAATGAATGAATGAATAAGAAATCTGTTGTAAGGCATCCTAAAGTAGGTCTAATACTGTGGTGAGAATCAGGAGTAATTCAATGTATTTTGTTCTCACAGCCTGGTCTTTTGGAAGCTTGTTTTTTGTTAAATGTTTTGTTTCTCACTCTGGAACAGAAGCAATACTGAATGGGATTGAAGTGGTGTTTTCTCTGTCTATGAGGTTTTGAGACCCTTTGCAAAAGAAGTTCAATTAGATGAAGAAGGATTTTTATTTAATCCCTGTTGAATTCTACCTTATTATCCTATTAGAAATTTTGAAATTTGAAACTAAGGGATATAGCATGAGGACAAATGCACTTTCTTGTTATGTCACTACTGATGGTGACAAAATATTTGAACACCCACTGGCTGCAGAGCCCTGGAAAAGAAAAAGAACCATTAAGTATTTGATGCACACATCTGGCTGCTGCAAGAGCAGATGTTCTAGTTGTGGGAGCTTTATGTTTCCAGTACTTCTGAACTGGGGTGTCAGATTTTGTGCATTTGTGTAGCTAGTTCACATTTGTGTAGCACTGTGCAGCTTATAAAGCACTTGCTTATAATAGATCATCTCAAGTGTATAGTTTCTGGGAAAAGATTTGTTCAAATCTTCATCTCTTCTGGTGCAGTGAGGATGTGAAGTTGGGTTCTGAAGCTGGAGGTGTGTGGTTCAATGTTGAGTGGGTGAGGAGAAGCCCACAGTTTTGCAGCAGGCATCTAGGAGGCCTCACTCATGGGGCCAGGATGGAGAGAACATGGCCACACTGCCTGCCTTCTGATCCAGGCTTGCCTCTTACTTACTGGGTAACTCCTGCTGCCTCAGTTTCCTCATCTGTCAATGGGATTAGTAGTAGTAGCTCCTTATAGGGCCATTGTGGAAATTAAATGAGTTTGTAAATGTAGATGTTCTAAGGAGAACAACTCTTGGCACCTGGAGAACCTTCCATGAATGTCAGTTGTTATTATCAAGGGATAACAAAAAGGACACACTGCTCTTCATTTCTTCCTCCATTTTTTGTTCTGAGTGTATAAAAAGTTCTCCTGGAATCACTTCTTTGTATATAAAAATCTCAACACTTTTAAGGGCTGGAACCTTAGGGGGGCCAGATGAAAACTGCAGACACTTCCTCCAGAACAACATACACATTCACGTGCATGTACAAGTCTGTGTATAATTGCAGGGAGTTTATAAATTCCTGAAGTCTGGATCATGCATCTTCTATTAGGACATTGACTTTCCAGAAGGCTCAGATGAGATTGTCCCTAGTGGGACCATCACGTAAAGCCACTGATCCCTGTGACTGCCTGGGATATGTTATTTGACCTAGACCTTGATGGAAGGGGATGGATGATGAGTAAATTTTGATGGGGAAAGAATGAATCAAAAATATTTAGAACATGGAGCACTGGAAGGGAAGACACAAGGGGCCTGCTGCAGCCAGGTGGGCAAGTTGTCCCCGGGTTTTCCCTGAGGGATATGGGAGAAGCAACGTGATAGAGAGAGAGAAGCCATGGACAGCTGAACAGATGTCTCCAGAGACCAGCTTTCCTGGGATAATCATTCTCCTGGGAAAGCCTGCTCACCACCTTTCAGCTGCTTAGCTCTTCCTCCCACCCTGGAGTCACTTCTCCCTGGGGACTGCAAGCTGCTGGAAAGCTGAGTGGGAGAGAGAGAGGGAGAGGATGTGGGAAAGGGAGAGAAGGGGGGCTTCCCAGAGAAAATGGAGAAGGAATGAGCAGATCATATCAGCAACTGGAGAATAATCTGGCAAAGGAAGTTGCACCAAGGAAACAACTTGTAAGAGCTGTGTAATTGGATGTCAATGTACGCATTTCAAAACACAGTCTCCAGGCATCCAACCTTCCCAGGGAGATGAAAAAGAATCTTTAAATATGAAAGCTTGTTACATCTCAGAAAGCACACTGGTGCTTCCCAAAGACAGAGTGAGAAGTAGACTCAGAGATGCTGCATGATATGGGATCTGTGATACCTTCTTCTGTCATTGCTGGAGCAGTCTTTAGATTTGGGGCTTTTTTTTTGTCTGTTCTTCTGCAGCTCCTAAGGTTGGGACAGGCTGTCTGATGTCAGTGCTTGCTTTGTGGGGGTAGCTGCCCTGTAGTTTGGTCCCAGGTCCACTCTGTGGATGAAAATGCTGATTCTCCATGTTTTTTTCTGCTGCTAAAAGAGGATAATAGAAGCCCTTTACTCCCTTGGGGACTTGGTGAAGATTAATTAGGTGCTGCCTGTGAAGTGTTTTAAGCCCTGGCAGAGGAAGGTGCTAAGCATTATTTCTGAAGTTTGCTTCTTTAACCCATTCCATGAAATGGGGGTCTCTATTCATTAATCAGGGCTCTCAACAGTTGGGAGATCTTTGTTTGAACCATGGGTGCAGGTTGAACAGTGCTCACAGCTCCTTCAGGAGAGAGCAGCCACAGCCTGGGCTGGAGCAGGGATGGCCCCTCTGGCATCTCTGGTCTCAGGGGTGGGTGGGGATGGTGGAGGGAGCAGAGCTTCAGCCTGACTTCCCGGAAGGCAGAGGGAATGGGAAGACACCTTGGTTTGGAAGAGTCAACGCTCCTTCTTGGCCAGGCCAATTGTTCAAGCTCAGAAGTGGGCCTGGGGGTGGGGATGGGGGCAGCTGGGCTCCAGAGCACCCCAGAGGATGGTGAGGCCGGGTGTGAGCAGGGTCTCCTTGTAGGCTCCTTCTCAGATGCTCATCTTCATTTTCAGAGTGGAGCTTCATCAGATAGGTAGAAAGCAGCCTCAGGCAGGCCCTTCACCCTCTTTCTGGACAGAGGACAAAGCTAGTCTTGTTCATTCAATAAATATTGTTCATTCAGTAAATACTGATTGGGTCTCTACAATTAGCCATGGTTCTAGATGACTGTTCTAGACAGCTGTGATCTGTTTTGTTCACTGCTGTGTTCCCAGCACCTAAATTAGGCCCAGTCAGATTGACATTAGGTGCTCAGGAGGTATTTTCTGAATAAAAATAAAATAGACAATTCAAATAGTGATGAATGCAATGAAGGGAAAAAAACCCAACAATGTGGAAGGAAATGAATCTGAGTGTGGGTTGAAGATGAAGTTGGAGAACCAAGCCAAGGTCAGGTGATGTAAAGTCTTACAGGCTTTGGTAAGAGTTTGGGTATCATTCTAAGAGCCATGGTTTTAGGTACAAGAAGAATGTGATTTGGATTGCATGTTTAAAAGACCATTCTGACTGCTGGAGGAGATTGTACTGGAAAGGGGAGAGAGGAGAAGCAGGGAAATCAATTAGGAAGCTGTTTCAGTGGTCCAGCCCAGAGATGGCTGTGGCTCACCCCTGGGATGCAGCCATGGAGGTGGGGGAAGTAGGCAGGCTCCACATGTATGCAGGAGGATTTGTTGATGGATGGAGTGTGGGGACCA